>NW_026114949.1:0-31507 GCF_025201925.1 Gopherus flavomarginatus | reverse complement strand
GGGCCCCTAGACATGAGGTTGGGGCCCCCAGGGGATAGGCCCCTAGAGCTGGGGTTGGGGTCCCCACGGGTTAGGCACCCGGAGCAATGGTTCGGGCGCTGAGGTGTTGGGCCCCTGGATCTGGGGTTGGGGCCCCCAGGGGTTAGGACCCTGGAGCTGGGGTTGGGGCCCCCAGGGGTTAGGCCCCTGGAGCTATGGTTCGGGCGTTCAGGGGTTAGGCCCCTGGAGATGGGGCTGGGGCCCCCAAGGGTTGGGCCCCTGGAGCTGGAGTTGGGTCCCCCAGGGGTTAGGCCCCTGGAGCTATGGTTCGGGCGCTCAGGGATTGGGCCTCTGGAGCTGGTGTTGGGACCCACCGGGGTTGGGCCCCCGGAGCTGGGGTTGGAGCCCCAGGGGTTGGGCCCCTGGACCGGGGATTGGGACGCCAGGGGTTAGGCCCCTAGAGCTATGGTTCGGGCACTCAGACGTTGGGCCGCTGGAGCTGGGTTTGGGGCCCCCAGGGGTTGGGTCCCTGGAGCTATGGTTCGGGCGCTCAGGGTATGGGCCCCAGGAGCTGGGGTTGGAGCCACCAGGGGTTGGGCCCCTGGAGCCGAGGTTGGGGGCCCCAGGGGTTAGGCCTCTGCAGCTATGGTTGGGGCTCCCAGGGGTTGGGCCCCTAGAGCTGGAGATGGGATCCCCAGGGGTTGGGCCCCTGGAGCTATGGCTCGAGCGCTCAGCGGTTGGGCCCCTGGAGCTGGGGTAGTTGCCCCCAGACGTTAGACCCCTGGAGCTATAGTTCGGGATCTCAGGGGTTGGGCCCCTATAGCTATGGTTGTTTCCCCCAGGGGTTAGGCCCCTGTAGCTATGGTTCGGGCGCTCAGGGGTCGGGCCCCTGGATCTGGGGTTGGGGCTCCCAGGGTTTGGGCCCCTGGAGCTGGGGTTGGGGCCCCCAGGGGTTGGGCCCCTGGAGCTCGGGTTTGAGCCCCCAGGGGTTAGGCCCCTGGAGCTCTGGGTCGGGTGCTCAGGGGTTGGGCCCCTGGAGGTGGGGTTGCGACCCCCAGGGGTTAGGCCCCTGGAGATGGGGTTGGGGCCCCCAGAGGTTAGGCTCCTTGAGCTATGGCTCGGGCTCTCAGGGGTTTAGCTCCTGGAGCTGGTGTTGGGGTCTCCAGGAGTTAGGCCCCTGGAGCTATGGTTCAGGCGCTCAGGGGTTGGGCCCCTGGAGCTGATGTTGGGGCAACCAGGGGTTAGGCCCCTGGAACTATGGTTCGTGCGCTCAGGGGTTGGGCTCCTGGATCTGGTGTCGGGGCCCAGAGGGGTTAGGCCCCTGGAGCCATGGTTCGGGCGCTCAGGGGTTGGGCCCTTGAAGCTCGGGTCGAGGGCCGCAGAAGTTTGGCCCGTGGAGCTGGGGTTGGGGCCCACAGAGGTTAGGCCCCTGGAGCTATGGTTCGGGCGCTCAGGGGTTGGGCTCCTGGAGCTTGTTTTCGGGCCCCCAGGACTTAGGCCCCTGGAGATATGATTCGGGCGCTCAGGGGTTGGGCCTTTGGAGCTGGGGTAGATTGCCCCACGGGTTGGGCCTCTTTAGCTCGGGTTGGGGCCCCCAGGGGTTTGGCCCGTGGAGCTGGGGTTGGGTCCCCCAGGGGTTAGGCCCCTGGAGCTATGGTTCGGGCGCTCAGGGGTTGGGCCCCTGGAGCTGGTGTTGGGGCCCCCAGGGGTTAGGCCCCTGGAGCTATGGTTCGGGCGCCTAGGTTTTGGGATCGTGAATCTGGTGTTGGGGCCACCAGGGGTTCGGCCCCTGGAGCTACAGCTGTGTTCCCTAGGGGTTGGGCCCTTGGAGGTGGGGTCGAGGGCCCCAGGGGATAGGCCCCTGGAGCTAGGGTTGATGCCCCTAGGGGTGTGGCTCCTGGAGCTGGGGTTGGTGCCCCCAGGGGTTGGGCCCCTGGAGCTACGATTGGGGCCCCCAGGGGTTAGGCCCCTGGACCTATGGTTAGGGCGCTCAGAAGTTGGGCCCCTGGAGCTGGTGTTGGGGCCCCAGGGTTAGGCCACTGGAGCTATGGTTCGGGCGCTCAGGGGTTGGGGCCCTGGAGCTGGCGTTGGAGCCCCCAGGTGTTGGCCCCCTGGAGCTGGGGTTGGGGCCCTCAGGGGTTAGGACCCTGGAGCTATGGTTCGGGCGCTCGGGGGTTTGGCCCCTGAAGCTGGGGTTGGGTCCCCCAGGGGTTGGACTCCTGGAGCTTGGGTTGGGGCCCTCAGGTGTTAGGCCCCTGGAGCTATGGTTCGTGCGCTCAGGGGTTGGTCTCCTGGAGCTGGTGTTCGGACCCCCAGGGGTTAGGCCCCTATAGTTATGGTTCGGGCGCTCATGGGTTCGGCTCCTGGAGCTGGTGTTGGGGCCTCCAGGGGTTAGGCCCCTGGAGCCATGGTTCGGGGGCTCAGGGGTTGGGCCCTTGAAGCTGGGGTCGAAGGCCGCAGAAGTTGGGCCCCTGGAGCTGGGGTTGGGGCCAACAGGGGTTCGACCACTGGAGCTGAAGTTGGGGTCCCCAGGGGCTGGGCCCCTGCAGCTGGGGTTAGGCCCCCAGGAGTTGGGCCCCTGGAGCGATGGTTCAGGCTCTCAGCGGTTGGGCCCCTGGAGCTGGGGTTCGGGCCCCCAGGTGTTGGGCCCCTGGAGCTAGGGTTGCGGCCCCCAGAGGTTAGGCCCCTGGAGCTGTGGTTCAGGCGCTCAGGAGTTGGGCCCTTTCAGCTGGGGTCGAGGGCCCCAGGGGTTGGTCCCCTGGATCTAGGGTTGGGGCCCCCAGGGGTTAGGCCCCTGGAGCTGGGGTTCGGGCCCCCAAGGGTAGGGTCGCTGGGGTTGGGGCCGCCAGGCGTTAGGCCCCTGAAGCCATGGTTCGAGCGCTAAGGGCTTGGGCCCCTGGAGCTGGGATTGGGGCCCCCAGGGTTTGGGCCCCTAGAACTGGGGTTGGCGCCCCCAGGGGTTAGACCCCCGGATCTATGGTTCGGGCGCTGAGGGATTGGGCCTCTGGAGCTGGTGTTGGGGCCCACAGGGGTTGGTCCCCCGGAGCTGGGGTTGGAGCCCCAGGGGTTGGGCCCTTGGAGCTGGGGTCGAGGGCCCCAGGGGTTGGGCCCCTGGAGCTGAGGTTGGGGCCCCCAGGGGTTAGGCCCCATCCGCTATGGTTCGGGCGCTGAGGGGTTGGGCCTCTGGAGGTGGGGTTGGGGCCCCCAGGGGTTGGGCCCCTGGAGCTGGGTTTCGGGCCCCCAGGGGTTAGGCCCCTGGAACTGGGGTTGGGGCCCCCAGGGTTTGGGCCCCTGGACTGTGGATTGGGACCCCAGGGGTTAGGCCCCTGGAGCTATGGTTCGGGCACTCAGATGTTGGGCCGCTGGAGCTGGGTTTGGGGCCCCCAGACGTTAGGCCCCGGGAGCTATAGTTCGGGCTCTCAGGGGTTGGGCCCCTGGAGGTATGGTTGGGGCCCCCAGGGGTTGGGAACTTGGAGCTGGGGTTGTGGCCCCCAGGGGTTAGTCCCCTGGAGCTATGATTCGGACGCTAAGGGGTTGGGCCCCTGGAGCTGTGGTAGAGGGCCCCAGGGGTTGGGCTCCTGGAGCTGGGGTTGAGGCCCCCAGGGGTTGCGCCCCTGTAGCTATGGTTGGGACGCTCAGGGGTTTGGCGCCTGGAGCTGGGGTCGAGGGCCCCGGGGCTTAGGCCTCTGGAGATGGGGTTCGGGCCCCCAGGGGTTAGGCCCCAAAAGCTATGGTTCAGGCGCTCAGGGGTTGGGCCCCTGGAGCAGGGGTTGGGGCCCCCCCCGGGTCTGGGCCCCTGGAGCTATAGTTCGGGTGCTCTGGGGTTGTGCCCCTGGAGCTGGGGTTTGGGCCCTTAGGGGTTGGGTCCCTGGAGCTGGGGTTCGGGCCCCGAGGGGTTAGGCCCCTGGAGCTATGGTTCGGACCCCCAGGGATTGGGCCCCTGGAGCTGGGGTTGGGGCCCCCAGGGGTTAGGCCCCTGGAGCTGTGGTTCGGAGGCTCAGGAGTTGGGCTCCTGGAGATGGGGTCGGTGGCCCCAGGGGTTGGGCCCCTGGAACTGGGGTTGCGTCCCCCAGGGGTTGGGCTCCTGGTGCTGGGGTTGGGGCCCCCAGGGGTTAGGCCTCTGGAGCTATGGTTCGGGCGCTCAGGGTTTGGGCCCCTGGAGCTGGGGTTGGGTCCCCCAGGGGCTGGACCCCTGGAGCTGGGGTTGGCGCCCCCAGGGGTTGGGCCCCTGAAGCTGTGGTTCGAGCGCTCAGTGGTTGGGCCCTTGGAGGTGAGGTCGAGGGCCCGAGGGTTCGTGCCCCTGGAGCAATGTTTGGGGCCCGCAGGGGTTGGGCCACTGGAGCTGGGGTTTCGGGACCCCAGGGGTTGGGCCCTGGAGCTGGCGTTCGGGCCCCCAAGGGTAATGCCCCTGGAGCTATGGTTCGGGCGCTCATGGGTTGGGCCCCTGGAGCTGGGGTTGGGGCCCCCAGGGTTTGGACCACTGCAGCTGGGGTTGGGGCCCCCAGGGGTTAGGCCCCTCGAGCTGCGGTTCGGGCGCTCAGGGGCTGGGCCCCTGGAACTGGTGTTCGGGCCCCTGGGGTTAGGCCCCTAGAGCTATGGTTCGGGCGCTCAGGGGTTGGGCCACTGGAGCTGGGGTTGGGCCCCCAGGGGTTAGGCCATTGGAGGTATGGTTCGGGCGCTCAGGGTTTGGGCCCCTGGAGCTGGGGTAGGGGCCCCCAGGGGTTGGGCCCCGGGAGCTAGGGTTTGGACGCTCAGGGGTTGGGCCCTTGGAGCTGGGGTCGAGGGCACCAGGGGTTGGGCCTCTGGTGCTGGGGTTGGAGCCCCCAGGGGTTGGGCCCCTAGAGCTGGAGTTCGTGCCCCCAGGGGTTTGGCCCCTGGAGCTATGGTTTGGACGCTCAGGAGTTTGGCCCCTGGAGCTGGGGTTGGGGCCCCCAGGGGTTGGGCCCCTGGAGCTATGGTTCGGGTGCTCCGGGGTTGGGCCCTTGGAGCTGGGGTCGAGGGCCTCAGGGGTTGGGCCCCTGGAGCTGTTGTTGGGACCACCAGGGGTTAGGCCCCTGGAGCTGGTGTTGGGGCCCCCAGGGGTTGGGCCCCTGGAGCTGGGGTTCGGGCCCTCAGGGGTTGGGCCCCTGGTGCTGAGGTTGGAGCCCCCAGGGGTTGGGCCCCTTGAGCTAGGGTTCGGGCGCTCAAGGGTTTCGCCCTTGCAGCTGTGGGCGAGGTCCCCAGGGGTTGGGTCCTTGAAGCTGGGATTGAGCCTCCAGGGTTGAGGCCTATGGAGCTGGTGTTGGGGCCCCCAGGGGTTAGGCCCCTGGAGCTATGGTTCGGGCTCTCAGGGGTTGGTCCCCTGGAGCTGGGGTTGGGGCCCCCAGGGGTTAGGCCCCTGGAGCTATGGTTCGGGCACTCAGGGGTTGGGCCCCTGGAGCTTTGGTTGGGGCCCCCAGGGGTTGGGCACGTTGAGTTGGGGTTGGAGCCCCCGGGGGTTAGGCCCCCTGGAGCTATGGTTCGGGGGCTTAGGGGTTGGGCGCCTGGAGCTTGGATTGGGGCCCCCAGGGGCTAGGCCCCTGGAGCTATGGTTCGGTAGCTCAGGGGTGGGCCCCTGGAGCTGGGGTTGGGGCCCCCAGGAGTTGGGCCCCTGGAGCTGGGGTTGGTTCCCCCGGGGGTTAGGCCCCTGGAGCTGTGGTTCGGAGGCTCAGGAGTTGGGCTCCTGGAGATGGGGTCGGTGGCCCCAGGGGTTGGGCCCCTGGAACTGGGGTTGCGTCCCCCAGGGGTTGGGCTCCTGGTGCTGGGGTTGGGGCCCCCAGGGGTTAGGCCTCTGGAGCTATGGTTCGGGCGCTCAGGGTTTGGGCCCCTGGAGCTGGGGTTGGGTCCCCCAGGGGCTGGACCCCTGGAGCTGGGGTTGGCGCCCCCAGGGGTTGGGCCCCTGGAGCTGTGGTTCGAGCGCTCAGTGGTTGGGCCCTTGGAGGTGAGGTCGAGGGCCCGAGGGTTCGTGCCCCTGGAGCAATGTTTGGGGCCCGCAGGGGTTGGGCCACTGGAGCTGGGGTTTCGGGACCCCAGGGGTTGGGCCCTGGAGCTGGCGTTCGGGCCCCCAAGGGTAATGCCCCTGGAGCTATGGTTCGGGCGCTCATGGGTTGGGCCCCTGGAGCTGGGGTTGGGGCCCCCAGGGTTTGGACCACTGCAGCTGGGGTTGGGGCCCCCAGGGGTTAGGCCCCTCGAGCTGCGGTTCGGGCGCTCAGGGGCTGGGCCCCTGGAACTGGTGTTCGGGCCCCTGGGGTTAGGCCCCTAGAGCTATGGTTCGGGCGCTCAGGGGTTGGGCCACTGGAGCTGGGGTTGGGCCCCCAGGGGTTAGGCCATTGGAGGTATGGTTCGGGCGCTCAGGGTTTGGGCCCCTGGAGCTGGGGTAGGGGCCCCCAGGGGTTGGGCCCCGGGAGCTAGGGTTTGGACGCTCAGGGGTTGGGCCCTTGGAGCTGGGGTCGAGGGCACCAGGGGTTGGGCCTCTGGTGCTGGGGTTGGAGCCCCCAGGGGTTGGGCCCCTAGAGCTGGAGTTCGTGCCCCCAGGGGTTTGGCCCCTGGAGCTATGGTTTGGACGCTCAGGAGTTTGGCCCCTGGAGCTGGGGTTGGGGCCCCCAGGGGTTGGGCCCCTGGAGCTATGGTTCGGGTGCTCCGGGGTTGGGCCCTTGGAGCTGGGGTCGAGGGCCTCAGGGGTTGGGCCCCTGGAGCTGGGGTTTGGACCACCAGGGGTTAGGCCCCTGGAGCTGGTGTTGGGGCCCCCAGGGGTTGGGCCCCTGGAGCTGGGGTTGGGGCCCTCAGGGGTTGGGCCCCTGGTGCTGGGGTTGGGGCCCCCAGGGGTTGGGCCCCTTGAGCTAGGGTTCGGGCGCTCAAGGGTTTCGCCCTTGCAGCTGTGGGCGAGGTCCCCAGGGGTTGGGTCCTTGAAGCTGGGATTGAGCCTCCAGGGTTGAGGCCTATGGAGCTGGTGTTGGGGCCCCCAGGGGTTAGGCCCCTGGAGCTATGGTTCGGGCTCTCAGGGGTTGGTCCCCTGGAGCTGGGGTTGGGGCTCCCAGGGGTTAGGCCCCTGGAGCTATGGTTCGGGCACTCAGGGGTTGGGCCCCTGGAGCTTTGGTTGGGGCCCCCAGGGGTTGGGCACGTTGAGTTGGGGTTGGAGCCCCCGGGGGTTAGGCCCCCTGGAGCTATGGTTCGGGGGCTTAGGGGTTGGGCGCCTGGAGCTTGGATTGGGGCCCCCAGGGGCTAGGCCCCTGGAGCTATGGTTCGGTAGCTCAGGGGTGGGCCCCTGGAGCTGGGGTTGGGGCCCCCAGGAGTTGGGCCCCTGGAGCTGGGGTTGGTTCCCCCGGGGGTTAGGCCCTGGGGCTATGGTTCGGGTGCTCAAAGGTTGGGACCCTGGAGCTGGGGTTGGGGCCCCCAGGGGTTAGGCACCTGGAGCTATGGTTCGGGCGCTTAGGGGTTGGGCGCCTGGAGCTGGGGTTGACCCCCCCAGGGGTTGGGCCCCTGTAGCTGGGGTTTGGGCACCCACGGGTTAGGCCCCTGGAGCTATGGTTCAGACGCTCAGGGGTTGGGCCCCTGGAGCTGGGGTTGGGACTCCCAGGGGTCAGGCCCCTGGAGCTATGGTTCGGGCGCTCAGTGGTTGGGCACGTGGAGCTGGGGTTGGGGCCCCCAGGGCTTGTACCGCTGGAGCTGGGGTTGGGGCCCCCTGGGGGGAGGCTCCTGGAGCTATCTTTCGGGTGCTCAGGGGTTGGGCCCTTTGAGCTGGGGTCAAAGGCCCCAGGGGTTGGTCCCTGGAGCTGGAGTTGGGGCCCCCAGTGGTTATGCCCCTGGAGCTCGGATTGGGGCCCCCAGGGGTTAGGCCCCTGGAGCTATGGTTCGGGCGCTCAGGGTATGGGCCCCAGGAGCTGGGATTGGAGCCACCAGGGGTTGGACCCCTGGAGCTGAGGTTGGGGGCCCGAGGTGTTGGGCCTCTGCAGCTATGGTTGGGGCTCCCTGGGGTTGGGCCCCTGGAGCTGGAGATGGGAACCCCAGGGGTTGGGCCCCTGGAGCTATGGTTCGGGCGCTCAGCGGTTGGGCCCCTGGAGCTGTGGTTGTTCCCCCAGACGTCAGACCCCTGGAGCTATAGTTCGGGCTCTCAGGGGTTGGACCTCTGGAGCTATGGTTGGGGCCCCCAGGGGTTAGGCCCCTGTAGCTACGGTTCGGGCCCTCAGGGGTCGGGCCCCTGGATCTGGGAATGGGGCTCCCAGGGGTTGGACCCCTGGAGCTGGGGTTGCGGCCCCCAGAGGTTGGGCCCCTGGAGCTCGGGTTCGAGCCCCCAGGGGTTAGGCCCCTGGAGCTCTGGGTCGGGTGCTCAGGGGTTGGGCCCCTGGAGCTGGGGTTGGGGCCCCCAGGGTTTGGACCCCTAGAGCTGGGGTTGGGGCCCCCAGGGGTTAGGCCCCTCGACCTATGGTTCGGGCGCTCAGGGGCTGGGCCCCTGGAGCTGGGGTTGGGGCCCCCAGGAGTTGGGCCCCTAGAGCTGGGGTTGGTTCCCCCGGGGGTTACGCCCTGGGGCTATGGTTCGGGTGCTCAAAGGTTGGGACCCTGGAGCTGGGGTTGGGGCCCCCAGGGGTTAGGCACCTGGAGCTATGGTTCGGGCGCTTAGGGGTTGGGCGCCTGGAGCTGGGGTTGGCCCCCCCAGGGGTTGGGCCCCTGGAGCTGGGGTTGGAGCTCCCAGGGGTTGGGCCCCTAGAGCTGGAGTTCGGGCCCCCAGTGGTTTGGCCCCTGGAGCTATGGTTCGGACGCTCAGGAGTTGGGCCCCTGGAGCTGGGGTTGGGGCCCCCAAGGGTTGGGCCCCTGGAGCTATGGTTTGGGTGCTCCGGGGTTGGGCCCTTGGAGCTGGGGTCGATGGCCTCAGGGGTTGGGCCCCTGGAGCTCTTGTTGGGACCACCAGGGGTTAGGCCCCTGGAGCTGGTGTTGGGGCCCCCAGGGGTTGGGCCCCTGGAGCTGGGGTTGGGGCCCTCAGGGGTTGGGCCCCTGGAGCTGAGGTTGGGGCCCCCAGGGGTTAGGCCCCTTGAGCTAGGGTTCGGGCGCTCAAGGGTTTCGCCCTTGCAGCTGTGGGCGAGGTCCCCAGGGGTTGGGCCCTTGAAGCTGGGATTGAGCCTCCAGGGGTGAGGCCTATGGAGCTGGTGTTTGGCCCCCAGGGTTTGGGCCCCTGGAACTGGGATTGCGGCCCCCAGGGGTTAGGCCCCTGGACCCATGGTTCGGGCTCTCAGGGGTTGGGCCCCTGGAGCTGGGGTTGGGGCCCTCAGGGGTTAGGCCCCTGGAGCTATGGTTCGGGCGATCAGGGGTTGGGCCCCTGCAGCTGGTGTTGGGGCCCCCAGAGGTTAGGCCCCTGGAGCTATGGTTCGGGCACTCAGGGGTTGGGCCCCTGGAGCTTTGGTTGGAGCCCCCGGGGGTTAGGCCCCTGGAGCTATGGTTCGGGGGCTTAGGGGTTGGGCGTCTGGAGCTGGGATTGGGGCCCCCAGGGCCTAAGCCCCTGGAGCTATGGTTCGGGAGCTCAGGGGTGGGCCCCTGGAGCTGGGGTTGAGGCCCCCAGGAGTTGGGCCCCTGGAACTGGGGTTGGTTCCCCCGGGGGTTAGGCCCTGGGGCTATGGTTCGGGTGCTCAAAGGTTGGGACCCTGGAGCTGGGGTTGGGGCCCGCAGGGGTTAGGCACCTGGAACTATGGTTCGGGCGCTTAGGGGTTGGGCGCCTGGTGCTGGGGTTGGCCCCCCCAGGGGTTGGGCCCCTGTAGCTGGGGTTTGGGCACCCACGGGTTAGGCCCCTGGTGCTATGGTTCAGACGCTCAGCAGTTGGGCCCCTGGAGCTGGGGTTGGGACCCCCAGGGGTCAGGCCCCTGGAGCTATGGTTCGGGCGCTCAGGGGTTGGGCCCCTGGAGCTGGGGTTGGGGCCCCCAGGGGTTAGGCCCCTGGAGCTATGGTTCGGGCACTCAGGGGTTGGGCCCCTGGAGCTTTGGTTGGGGCCCCCAGGGGTTGGGCACGTTGAGTTGGGGTTGGAGCCCCCGGGGGTTAGGCCCCCTGGAGCTATGGTTCGGGGGCTTAGGGGTTGGGCGCCTGGAGCTTGGATTGGGGCCCCCAGGGGCTAGGCCCCTGGAGCTATGGTTCGGTAGCTCAGGGGTGGGCCCCTGGAGCTGGGGTTGGGGCCCCCAGGAGTTGGGCCCCTGGAGCTGGGGTTGGTTCCCCCGGGGGTTAGGCCCCTGGAGCTGTGGTTCGGAGGCTCAGGAGTTGGGCTCCTGGAGATGGGGTCGGTGGCCCCAGGGGTTGGGCCCCTGGAACTGGGGTTGCGTCCCCCAGGGGTTGGGCTCCTGGTGCTGGGGTTGGGGCCCCCAGGGGTTAGGCCTCTGGAGCTATGGTTCGGGCGCTCAGGGTTTGGGCCCCTGGAGCTGGGGTTGGGTCCCCCAGGGGCTGGACCCCTGGAGCTGGGGTTGGCGCCCCCAGGGGTTGGGCCCCTGGAGCTGTGGTTCGAGCGCTCAGTGGTTGGGCCCTTGGAGGTGAGGTCGAGGGCCCGAGGGTTCGTGCCCCTGGAGCAATGTTTGGGGCCCGCAGGGGTTGGGCCACTGGAGCTGGGGTTTCGGGACCCCAGGGGTTGGGCCCTGGAGCTGGCGTTCGGGCCCCCAAGGGTAATGCCCCTGGAGCTATGGTTCGGGCGCTCATGGGTTGGGCCCCTGGAGCTGGGGTTGGGGCCCCCAGGGTTTGGCCCCCTGCAGCTGGGGTTGGGGCCCCCAGGGGTTAGGCCCCTCGAGCTGCGGTTCGGGCGCTCAGGGGCTGGGCCCCTGGAACTGGTGTTCGGGCCCCTGGGGTTAGGCCCCTAGAGCTATGGTTCGGGCGCTCAGGGGTTGGGCCACTGGAGCTGGGGTTGGGCCCCCAGGGGTTAGGCCACTGGAGGTATGGTTCGGGCGCTCAGGGGTTGGGCCCCTGGAGCTGGGGTAGGGGCCCCCAGGGGTTGGGCCCCGGGAGCTAGGGTTTGGACGCTCAGGGGTTGGGCCCTTGGAGCTGGGGTCGAGGGCACCAGGGGTTGGGCCTCTGGTGCTGGGGTTGGAGCCCCCAGGGGTTGGGCCCCTAGAGCTGGAGTTCGTGCCCCCAGGGGTTGGGCCCCTGGAGCTATGGTTTGGACCCCCAGGTGTTGGGCCCCTGGAGCTGGGGTGGGGACCCCCAGGGGTTGGGCCCCTGGAGCTATGGTTCGGGCGCTCCGGGGTTGGGCCCTTGGAGCTGGGGTCGAGGGCCTCAGGGGTTGGGCCCCTGGAGCTGTTGTTGGGGCCCCCAGGGGTTAGGCCCCTGGAGCTGGTGTTGGGGCCCCCAGGGGTTGGGCCCCTGGAGCTGGGGTTCGGGCCCTCAGGGGTTGGGCCCCTGGTGCTGAGGTTGGAGCCCCCAGGGGTTGGGCCCCTTGAGCTAGGGTTCGGGCGCTCAAGGGTTTCGCCCTTGCAGCTGTGGGCGAGGTCCCCAGGGGTTGGGTCCTTGAAGCTGGGATTGAGCCTCCAGGGTTGAGGCCTATGGAGCTGGTGTTGGGGCCCCCAGGGGTTAGGCCCCTGGAGCTATGGTTCGGGCTCTCAGGGGTTGGTCCCCTGGAGCTGGGGTTGGGGCCCCCAGGGGTTAGGCCCCTGGAGCTATGGTTCGGGCACTCAGGGGTTGGGCCCCTGGAGCTTTGGTTGGGGCCCCCAGGGGTTGGGCACGTTGAGTTGGGGTTGGAGCCCCCGGGGGTTAGGCCCCCTGGAGCTATGGTTCGGGGGCTTAGGGGTTGGGCGCCTGGAGCTTGGATTGGGGCCCCCAGGGGCTAGGCCCCTGGAGCTATGGTTCGGTAGCTCAGGGGTGGGCCCCTGGAGCTGGGGTTGGGGCCCCCAGGAGTTGGGCCCCTGGAGCTGGGGTTGGTTCCCCCGGGGGTTAGGCCCTGGGGCTATGGTTCGGGTGCTCAAAGGTTGGGACCCTGGAGCTGGGGTTGGGGCCCCCAGGGGTTAGGCACCTGGAGCTATGGTTCGGGCGCTTAGGGGTTGGGCGCCTGGAGCTGGGGTTGACCCCCCCAGGGGTTGGGCCCCTGTAGCTGGGGTTTGGGCACCCACGGGTTAGGCCCCTGGAGCTATGGTTCAGACGCTCAGGGGTTGGGCCCCTGGAGCTGGGGTTGGGACTCCCAGGGGTCAGGCCCCTGGAGCTATGGTTCGGGCGCTCAGTGGTTGGGCACGTGGAGCTGGGGTTGGGGCCCCCAGGGCTTGTACCGCTGGAGCTGGGGTTGGGGCCCCCTGGGGGGAGGCTCCTGGAGCTATCTTTCGGGTGCTCAGGGGTTGGGCCCTTTGAGCTGGGGTCAAAGGCCCCAGGGGTTGGTCCCTGGAGCTGGAGTTGGGGCCCCCAGTGGTTATGCCCCTGGAGCTCGGATTGGGGCCCCCAGGGGTTAGGCCCCTGGAGCTATGGTTCGGGCGCTCAGGGTATGGGCCCCAGGAGCTGGGATTGGAGCCACCAGGGGTTGGACCCCTGGAGCTGAGGTTGGGGGCCCGAGGTGTTGGGCCTCTGCAGCTATGGTTGGGGCTCCCTGGGGTTGGGCCCCTGGAGCTGGAGATGGGAACCCCAGGGGTTGGGCCCCTGGAGCTATGGTTCGGGCGCTCAGCGGTTGGGCCCCTGGAGCTGTGGTTGTTCCCCCAGACGTCAGACCCCTGGAGCTATAGTTCAAGCTCTCAGGGGTTGGACCTCTGGAGCTATGGTTGGGGCCCCCAGGGGTTAGGCCCCTGTAGCTACGGTTCGGGCCCTCAGGGGTCGGGCCCCTGGATCTGGGAATGGGGCTCCCAGGGGTTGGACCCCTGGAGCTGGGGTTGCGGCCCCCAGAGGTTGGGCCCCTGGAGCTCGGGTTCGAGCCCCCAGGGGTTAGGCCCCTGGAGCTCTGGGTCGGGTGCTCAGGGGTTGGGCCCCTGGAGCTGGGGTTGGGGCCCCCAGGGTTTGGACCCCTAGAGCTGGGGTTGGGGCCCCCAGGGGTTAGGCCCCTCGACCTATGGTTCGGGCGCTCAGGGGCTGGGCCCCTGGAGCTGGGGTTGGGGCCCCCAGGAGTTGGGCCCCTAGAGCTGGGGTTGGTTCCCCCGGGGGTTACGCCCTGGGGCTATGGTTCGGGTGCTCAAAGGTTGGGACCCTGGAGCTGGGGTTGGGGCCCCCAGGGGTTAGGCACCTGGAGCTATGGTTCGGGCGCTTAGGGGTTGGGCGCCTGGAGCTGGGGTTGGCCCCCCCAGGGGTTGGGCCCCTGGAGCTGGGGTTGGAGCTCCCAGGGGTTGGGCCCCTAGAGCTGGAGTTCGGGCCCCCAGTGGTTTGGCCCCTGGAGCTATGGTTCGGACGCTCAGGAGTTGGGCCCCTGGAGCTGGGGTTGGGGCCCCCAAGGGTTGGGCCCCTGGAGCTATGGTTTGGGTGCTCCGGGGTTGGGCCCTTGGAGCTGGGGTCGATGGCCTCAGGGGTTGGGCCCCTGGAGCTGGTGTTGGGACCACCAGGGGTTGGGCCCCTGGAGCTGGTGTTGGGGCCCCCAGGGGTTGGGCCCCTGGAGCTGGGGTTGGGGCCCTCAGGGGTTGGGCCCCTGGTGCTGAGGTTGGGGCCCCCAGGGGTTAGGCCCCTTGAGCTAGGGTTCGGGCGCTCAAGGGTTTCGCCCTTGCAGCTGTGGGCGAGGTCCCCAGGGGTTGGGCCCTTGAAGCTGGGATTGAGCCTCCAGGGGTGAGGCCTATGGAGCTGGTGTTTGGCCCCCAGGGTTTGGGCCCCTGGAACTGGGATTGCGGCCCCCAGGGGTTAGGCCCCTGGACCCATGGTTCGGGCTCTCAGGGGTTGGGCCCCTGGAGCTGGGGTTGGGGCCCCCAGGGGTTAGGCCCCTGGAGCTATGGTTCGGGCGATCAGGGGTTGGGCCCCTGGAGCTGGTGTTGGGGCCCCCAGAGGTTAGGCCCCTGGAGCTATGGTTCGGGCACTCAGGGGTTGGGCCCCTGGAGCTTTGGTTGGAGCCCCCGGGGGTTAGGCCCCTGGAGCTATGGTTCGGGGGCTTAGGGGTTGGGCGTCTGGAGCTGGGATTGGGGCCCCCAGGGCCTAAGCCCCTGGAGCTATGGTTCGGGAGCTCAGGGGTGGGCCCCTGGAGCTGGGGTTGAGGCCCCCAGGAGTTGGGCCCCTGGAACTGGGGTTGGTTCCCCCGGGGGTTAGGCCCTGGGGCTATGGTTCGGGTGCTCAAAGGTTGGGACCCTGGAGCTGGGGTTGGGGCCCGCAGGGGTTAGGCACCTGGAACTATGGTTCGGGCGCTTAGGGGTTGGGCGCCTGGTGCTGGGGTTGGCCCCCCCAGGGGTTGGGCCCCTGTAGCTGGGGTTTGGGCACCCACGGGTTAGGCCCCTGGTGCTATGGTTCAGACGCTCAGCAGTTGGGCCCCTGGAGCTGGGGTTGGGACCCCCAGGGGTCAGGCCCCTGGAGCTATGGTTCGGGCGCTCAGGGGTTGGGCCCCTGGAGCTGGGGTTGGGGCCCCCAGGGGTTGTACCGCTGGAGCTGGCGTTGGGGCCCCCTGGGGTTAGGCTCCTGGAGCTATCTTTCGGGCGCTCAGGGGTTGGGCCCTTTGAGCTGGGGTCGAGGGCCGCAGCAGTTGGGCCCCTGGAGCTGGGGTTGTGTCCCCCATGGGTTGGGCCCCTGGAGCTGGGATTAGGGCAACAGGGGTTAGGCCCCTGGAGCTATAGTTCGGGCGCTCAGGGGTTGGGCCCTTGGAGCTGGGGTCAAAGGCCCCAGGGGTTGGTCCCTGGAGCTGGGGTTGGGGCCCCCAGGGGTTGGGCCCCTGGAGCTGGGATTGGGGCCCCCAGGGGTTAGGCCCCTGGAGCTATGGTTCGGGCGCTCAGTGTATGGGCCCCAGGAGCTGGGGTTGGAGCCACCAGGGGTTGGGCCCCTGGAGCTGAGGTTGGGGGCCCCAGGGGTTGGGCCTCTGCAGCTATGGTTGGGGCTCCCAGGGGTTGGGCCCCTGGAGCTGGAGATGGGATCCCCAGGGGTTGGGCCCCTTGAGCTATGCTTCGGGCGCTCAGCGGTTGGGCCCCTGGAGCTGGGGTTGTTGCCCCCAGACGTTAGACCCCTGGAGCTATAGTTCGGGCTCTCAGGGGTTGGGCCCCTGGATCTGGGGTTGGGGCCCCCAGAGGTTGGGCCCCTGGAGCTCGGGTTCGAGCCCCCAGGGGTTAGGCCCCTGGAGCTATGGTTCGGGCGCTCAGGGGTTGGGCCCCTGGAGCTGGGGTTGGGGCCCCGAGAGGTTAGGCCCCTGGAGCTAGGGTTGGGGCGCCTAGGTTTTGGGATCATGAAGCTGGTGTTGGGGCCACCAGGGGTTCGGCCCCTGGAGCTACAGTTGTGTTCCCTAGGGGTTGGGCCCTTGGAGGTGGGGTCGAGGGCCCCAGGGGTTAGGCCCCTGGAGCTAGGGTTGATGCCCCTAGGGGTTGGGCTCCTGGACCTGGGGTTGGTGCCCCCAGGGTTTGGGCCCCTGGAGCTATGGTTCGGGCGCTCATGGGTTGGGGCCCTGGAGCTGGCGTTGGAGCCCCCAGGTGTTGGCCCCCTGGAGCTGGGGTTGGGGCCCCCAGGGGTTAGGCCCCTGGAGCTATGGTTCGGGCGCTCAGGGGTTGGGCCCCTGAAGCTGGGGTTGGGGCCCCCAGGGGTTGGACCCCTGGAGCTTGGGTTGGGGCCCCCAGGTGTTAGGCCCCTGGAGCTATGGTTCGTGCGCTCAGGGGTTGGGCTCCTGGAGCTGGTGTTCAGACCCCCAGGGGTTAGGCCCATATAGTTATGGTTCGGGCGCTCATAGGTTGGGCTCCTGGAGCTGGTGTTGGGGCCTCCAGGGGTTAGGCCCCTGGAGCCATGGTTCGGGCGCTCAGGGGTTGGGCCCTTGAAGCTGGGGTCGAAGGCCGCAGAAGTTGGGCCCCTGAAGCTGGGGTTGGGGCCCACAGCGGTTCGGTTCCTGGAGCTTAAGTTGGGGCCCCCAGGGGTTAGGCCCCTGGAGCTATGGTTCGGGCGCTCAGGGGTTGAGCCCTTTCAGCTGGGGTCGAGGGCCCCAGGGCTTGGGCCCCTGGATCTGGGGTTGGGGCCACCAGGGGTTAGGACCCTGGAGCTGGGTTTGGGGCCCCCAGGGGTTAGGCCCCTGGAGCTATGGTTCGGGCGCTCAGGGGTTGGGCCCCTGGATCTGGGGTTGGGGCCCCCAGGGGTTAAGCCCCTGGAGCTGGGGTTGGGACCCCCAGGGGTTAGGCCCCTAGAGCTATTCTTCGGGCGCTCAGGGGTTGGGTCCCTGGAGATGGGGCTGGGGCCCCCAGGGGTTGGGCCCCTGGAGCTGGGGTTGGGGCCCCCAGGGGTTAGGCCCCTGGAGCTATGGTTCTGGCGCTCAGGGATTGGGCCCATGGAGCTGGGGTTCGGGCCCCCAGGGGTTAGGAACCTGGAGCTATGCTTCGGGCACTCAGGGGTTGGGCCCCTGGAGTTGGGGTTCGGGCCCCCAAGGGTTGGGCCCCTGGAGCTGGGGTTGGGGCCTCCAGGTGTTAGGACCCTGGAGCTATGGTTCGGGCGCTCAGGGATTGGGCTCCTGGAGTTGGGGTTGGGGCCCCCAGGGGTCGGGACCCTGGAGCTGGTGTTGGGGCCCCCAGGGGTCAGATCCCTGGAGCTATGGTTCGGGCGTTCAGGGGTTGGGCCCCTGGAGCTCGGGTCGAGGGCCCCAGGGTTTGGGTCCCTGGAGCTGGTTTTGGGGCCCCCAGGGGTTGAGACCCTGGAGCTGGGGTTTTGGCCCCCAGGGCTGGGCCCCTGGAGCTATGGTTCGGGCGCTCAGGTTTTGGGCCGCTGGAGCTGGGGTCGACGGCCCCATGGGTTGGGCCCCTGGAGCTGGGGTTGGGGCCCCCAGGGGTTAGGCCCCTAGAGCGATTTTTCGGGCGCTCAAGGTTTGGGCCCCTGGATCTGCGGTTGGGGCCCCCAGGGGTTGGGCCCCTGGAGCTGGGTTTGGGGCTCCCAGGGGTTGGGCCCCTGGAGCTGGGGTTAGGCCCCCAGGAGTTAGGCCCTTGGAGCGATGGTTCAGGCTCTCAGCAGTTGGGCCCCTGGAGCTGGGGTTGGGGACCCCAGGGGTTGGGGCCCTGGAGCTGGGGTTTCAGCCCCCAGGGGTTAGGCCCCTGGAGCTATGGTTCGGGCGCTCAGCAGTTGGGCCCCTGGAGCTGGGGTTGGGGCCCCCAGGTGTTGGGCCCCTGGAGCTGGGGTTGCGGCCCCCAGAGGTTAGGCCCCTGGAGCAATGGTTCGGGCGCTCAGGAGTTGGACCCTTTCAGCTGGGGTCGAGGGCCCCAGGGATTGGGCCCCTGGATCTGGGGTTGGGGCCCCCAGGGGTTAGGCCCCTGGAGCTGTTGTTGGGGCCCCCAGGGGTTAGGCCCCTGGAGCTATGGTTCGGGCCTTCAGGGGTTGGGGTCCTGGAGATGGGGCTGGGGCACCCAAGGGTATGGTCGCTGGGGTTGGAGCCCCCAGGGGTTAGGCCCCTGAAGCTATTGTTCGAGCGCTCAGGGGTTGGGCCCCTGGAGCTGGGATTGGGGCCCCCAGGGTTTGGGCCCCTAGAGCTGGGGTTGGCGCCCCCAGGGGTTAGACCCCCGGAGCTATGGTTCGGGCACTCAGGGATTGGGCCTCTGGAGCTGGTGTTGGGGCCCACAGGGGTTGGGCCCCCGGAGCTGGGGTTGGAGCCCCAGGGGTTGGGCCCTTGGAGCTGGGGTCGAGGGCCCCAGGGGTTGGGCCCCTGGAGCTGAGGTTGGGGCCCCCAGGGGTTAGGCCCCATCCACTATGGTTCGGGCGCTGAGGGGTTGGGCCTCTGGAGCTGGGGTTCGGGCCCCCAGGGGTTACGCCCCTGGAACTGGGGTTAGGGCAACCAGGGGTTGGGCCCCTGGACCTGGGATTGGGACCCCAGGGGTTAGGCCCCTGGAGCTATGGTTCGGGCTCTCAGAGGTTTGGCCGCTGGAGCTGGGTTTGGGGCCCCCAGGGGTTGGGTCCCTGGAGCTGTGGTTCGGGCGCTCAGGGCATGGGCCCCAGGAGCTGGGGTTGGAGCCACCAGGGGTTGAGCCCCTGGAGCTGAGATTTGGGGCCCCCAGACGTTAGGCCCCGGGAGCTATAGTTCGCGTTCTCAGGGGTTGGACCCCTGGAGGTATGGTTGGGGCCCCCAGGGGTTGGGAACTTGGAGATGGGGTTGTGGCCCCCAAGGGATAGTCCCCTGGAGCTATGATTCGGACGCTCAGGGGTTGGGCCCCTGGAGCTGTGGTAGAGGGCCCCAGGGGTTGGGCCCCTGGAGCTGGGGTGGAGGCCCCCAGGGGTTGGGCCCCTATAGCTATGGTTGGGACGCTCAGGGGTTTGGCCCCTGGAGCTGGGGTCGAGGGCCCCAGGGGTTGGGCCTCTGGAGATGGGGTTCGGGCACGCAGCGGTTAGGCCCCAGGAGCTATGGTTCGGGCGCTCAGGGGTTGGGCCCCTGGAGCAGGGGTTGGGCCCCCCCCCCGGGTCTGGGCCCCTGGAGCTATAGTTCGGGCGCTCTGGGTTTGAGCCCCTGGAGCTGGGATTTGGGCCCTTAGGGGTTGGGTCCCTGGAGCTGGGATTCGGGCCCCCAGGGGTTAGGCCCCTGAAGCTATGGTTCGGACCCCCACGGATTGGGCCCCTGGAGCTGGGGTTGGGGCCCCCAGGGGTTAGGCACCTGGAGCTGTGGTTCGGAGGCTCAGGAGTTGGACTCCTGGAGATGGGGTCTGTGGCCCCACGGGTTGGGCCCCTGGAACTGGGGTTGGGGCCCCCAGGGGTTGGGCTCCTGGTGCTGGGGTTGGGGCCCCCAGGGGTTAGGCCTCTGGAGCTATGGTTCGGGCGCTCAGGGTTTGGGCCCCTGGAGCTGGGGTTGGGGCCCCCAGGGGCTGGACCCCTGGAGCTGGGGTTGGTGCCCCCAGGGGTTGGACCCCTGGAGCTGTGGTTCGAGCGCTCAGTGGTTGGGCCCTTGGAGCTGAGGTCGAGGGCCCCAGGGGTTGTGCCCCTGGAGCAATGTTTGGGGCCCGCAGGGGCTGGGCCACTGGAGCTGGGGTTCGGGCCCCCAGGGGTTGGGCCCTGGAGCTGGCGTTCGGGCCACCAAGGGTAATGCCCCTGGAGCTATGGTTCGGGCTCTCAGGGGTTGGGCCCCTGGAGCTGCGGTTGGGGCCCCCAGGGTTTGGACCCCTGGAGCTGGGGTTGGGGCCCCTGGGGTTAGGCCCCTAGAGCTATGGTTCGGGCCCTCAGAGGTTGGGCCACTGGAGCTGGGGTTGGAGCCCCCAGGGGTTGGGCACCTAGAGCTGGAGTTCGGGCCCCCAGGGGTTTGGCCCCTGGAGCTATGGTTCGGATGCTCAGGAGTTGGGCCCCTGGAGCTGGGGTTGGGGCCCCCAGGGGTTGGGCCCCTGGAGCTATGGTTCGGGTGCTCCGGGGTTGGGCCCTTGGAGCTGGGGTCGAGGGCCTCAGGGGTTGGGCCCCTGGAGCTGTTGTTGGGACCACCAGGGGTTAGGCCCCTGGAGCTGGTGTTGGGGCCCCCAGGGGTTGGGCGCCTGGAGCTGGGGTTCGGGCCCTCAGGGGTTGGGCCCCTGGTGCTGACGTTGGGGCCCCCAGGGGTTGGGCCCCTTGAGCTAGGGTTCGGGCGCTCAAGGGTTTCGCCCTTGCAGCTGTGGGCGTGGTCCCCAGGGGTTGGGCCCCTGGAACTGGGATTGCGGCCCCCAGGGGTTAGGCCCCTGGACCCATGGTTCATGCTCTCAGGGGTTGGGCCCCTGCAGCTGGTGTTGGGGCCCCCAGGGGTTAGGCCCCTGGAGCTATGCTTCGGGCACTCAGGGGTTGGGCCCCTGGAGCTTTGGTTGGGGCCCCCAGGGGTTGGGCCCCTTGAGTTGGGGTTGGAGCCCCCGGGGGTTAGGCCCCTGGAGCTATGGTTCGGGGGCTTAGGGGTTGGGCGCCTGAAGCTGGGATTGGGACCCCCAGGGGCTAGGCCCCTGGAGCTATGGTTCGGGAGCTCAGGGGTGGGCCCCTGGAGCTGGGGTTGGAGCCCCCAGGAGTTGGGCCCCTGGACCTGGGGTTGGTTCCCCCGGGGGTTAGGCCCTGGGGCTATGGTTTCGGGTGCTCAAAGGTTGGGACCCTGGAGCTGGGGTTGGGGCCCCCAGGGGTTAGGCATCTGGAGCTATGGTTCGGGCGCTTATTGGTTGGGCGCCTGGAGCTGGGGTTGGCCCCCCTAGGGGTTGGGCCCCTGTAGCTGGGGTTTGGGCACCCACGGGTTAGGCCCCTGGAGCTATGGTTCAGGCGCTCAGGGGTTGGGCCCCTGGAGCTGGGGTTGGGACCCCCAGGGGTCAGGCCCCTGGAGCTATGGTTCGGGCGCTCAGGGGTTGGGCCCTTGGAGCTGGGGTTGGGGCCCCCAGGGGTTGTACCGCTGGAGCTGGGGTTGGGTCCCCCATGGGTTAGGCTCCTAGAGCTATCTTTCGGGCGCTCAGGGGTTGGGCCCTTTGAGCTGGGGTCGAGGGCCGCAGCAGTTGGGCCCCTGGAGCTGGGGTTGGGACTCCCAGGGGTCTGGCCCCTGGAGCTATGGTTCGGGCGCTCAGGGGTTGGGCCCCTGGAGCTGGGGTTCGGGCCCCCAGGGGTTGTACCGCTGGAGCTGGGGTTGGGTCCCCCATGGGTTAGGCTCCTAGAGCTATCTTTCGGGCGCTCAGGGGTTGGGCCCTTTGAGCTGGGGTCGAGGGCGGCAGCAGTTGGGCCCCTGGAGCTGGGGTTGTGTCCCCCATGGGTTGGGCCCCTGGAGCTGGGATTAGGGCAACAGGGGTTAGGCCCCTGGAGCTATGGTTCGGGCGCTCAGGGGTTCGGCCCCTGGAGCTTGGGTTGGAGCCCCCAGGGGTTGTGCTCCTGCAGTTGGGGTTTGGGCCCCCAGGGGTTAGGCCCCTGGAGCTATGGTTCGGGCGCTCAGGAGTTGGGCCCTTGGAGCTGGGGTCGAGGGCCCCGGGGGTTGGTCCCTGGAGCTGGGGTTGGGGCCCCCAGTGGTTGGGCCCCTGGAGCTGGGATTGGGGCCCCCAGGGGTTAGGCCCCTAGAGCTATGGTTTGGGCGTTCAGGGGTTGGGCCCCTGGACCTGGGGTTGGGGCCCCCAGGGGTTGGGCCCCTGGAGCTGGGGTTGGTGCCCCCAGGGGTTAGGGCCCTAGAGCTATGGTTCGGGCGCTCAGGGGTTGGGCCCGTGGAGCTGTGGTTGGTGCCCCCAGGGGTTAGGCCCCTGGAGCTATGGTTCGGGCGCTCAGGGGTTCGGCCCTTGGAGATGGTGTTGGGGCCCCCAGGGGTTAAGCCCCTGGAGCTATGGCTCGGGCGCTTAGGGGTTGGGCCCCTGGAGCTGGGGTTGGGGCCCCCAGGGATTAGGCCCCTGGAGCTATGGTTCGGGCGCTCAGCGGTTTGGCCCCTGGAGCTGGGGTTAGGCCCCTAGGGGTTTGGCCTCCGGAGCTCCGGTTGGGGCCCCCTGGGGCTCGGCCCCTGGAGCTATGGGTCGGGAACTCCAGGCGCCCGACCCCTGAGCGCCCGAACCATAGCTCCAGGGGCGTAGAACCTGGGGGCCCACACCCCACCTCCAGAGGTCCAACCCCTGGGGGCCCCAATACCAGCTCCAGAGGCCAAACCCCTCAGCGCCCGAATAATAGCTCCAGGGGTCTAACCTCTGGGGGCCCCAACACCAGCTCCAGGGGCGCAACCCCTGAGCGCCCGAACCATAGCTCCAGGGGCATAACTCCTGGGGGTCGTAACTCCAGGTCCAGGGGCCAAACCCCTGTGCGCCCGAAGCATAGCTCCAGGGGCCTAAACCCTGGGGGCCCCAACCCCAGCTCCAGGAGTCCAACCCCTGAGCGCCCGAGCCATAGCTCCAGGCGCCTAACCTCTGGGGGCCCCAACCCCAGCTGCAGGGGCCGAATCCCTGACGGTCCCAACACCAGCTCCAGGGTCCCAACCCCTGGGGCCCTCGACCCCAGTTCCAAGGGCCGAACCCCTGAGCACCCGAACTATAGCTCCAGGGGCCTAACCCCTGGGGGCCCCAACACCAGCTCCAGGGGACAAACCCCTGAGCGTCAGAACTATTGCTCCAGGGGCCTAACGCCTGGGGGCCCCAACCCCAGCTGCAGGGGCCCAACCCCTGGGGGCCCCAACCCCATCTCCAGGGCCAAACCCCTTGGGCCATCGACCCCAGCTCCAAGGGCCCAACCCTTGAGCGCCCCAACCCCAGCTCCCGGGGCCCAACACCTGGAGTCCCCAACCCCAGCTCCAGGGGCCCAAACCCTCAGCGCCCGAACCATAGCTCAAGGGGCCTAAACCCTGGGGGCCCCACCCGCAGCTCCAGGGGCCCAAGCCCTGAGCGCCCGAACCATAGCTCCAGGGGCCCAACCCCTTGGGGCCCCAACCCCAGCTCCAGGGGCCAAACCCCTGGGGCCCTCGTCCCAAGTTCCAACGGCTCAACCCCTGAGCACCCGAACCATAGCTCCAGGGGCCTAACCCCTGGGGGCCCTGACCCCAGCTCCAGGAGCCCAACCCCTGTGGCACTCGACTCCAGCTCCAAGGACCCTACCCCTGAGCGCCCGAACCCCAGCTCCCGCGGCCCAACCCCTGCGGGCCCCACCCCAGCTCCAGGGGCCCAATCCCTGTGCGCCTAAACCATAGCTCCAGGGGCCCAACCCCTGGGGCCCTCGACCCCAGCACCAATGGCCGAACCCCTGAGCGCCCGAACCATACCTCCAGGGGCCTAACCCCTGGGGGTTTCAACCCCAGCTCCAGGGGCCCAACCCCTGAGCCCCCAAACCATAGTTCCAGGGGCCTAACCCCTGGGGCCCCAACCCCAGCTCCAGGGGCCTAACCCCTGGGGGTTCCAACCCCAGCTCCAGGGGCCCAACCCCTGAGCCAGCGAACCATAGTTCCAGGGGCCTAACCCCTGGGGCCCCAACCCCTGCTCCAAGGGCCCAACCTCTGGGGCCCTCGACCCCAGCTCCAGGGGCTCAAACCCTGAGCGCCCGAACCATAGCTCCAGGGACCTAATCCCTGGGGACCTCAACACGAGCTCCAATGGCCCAACCCGTGGAGGCCCCAACCATAGCTCCAGGGGCCCAACCCCTGAGAGCCCGAACCATAGCTCCAGGGGCCCAACCCTTGGGAGCCCGAACTCCAGCTTCAGGGACCCAACCCCTGGGGGCCCCAACGACAGCTCCAGGAGCCCAACCCCTGAGGGCCGAACCATAGCTCCAGGGTCCCAACCCCTGGGGGCCCCTAGAGCTGGGGTTGGGACCCCCAGGGTTTGGGTCCCTGGAGCTGGGGTTGGGGCCCCCAGCGGTTAGGTCCCTGGAGCTAAGGTTCGGGCGCTCAGAGGTTGGGCCCCTGGAGCTGGGGTTGGTGCTCCCTGGGGTTAGGCCCCTGGACCTCGGCTTGGGGCCCTCAGGGGTTGGGCCCCTGGAGCTAGGGTTGGGGCCCCCAGGGGTTAGGCCCCTGGAGCTATGGTTCAGGCGCTCAGGGGTTAGGCCCTTCGAGCTATGGTTCGGGAGCTCAGGGGTTCGACCCCTGGAGCTGGGGTTGGGGTCACCAGGGGATGGGCCCCTGGATGTGGGGTTAGGGCCGCCAGGGGTTGTGCCCCTGGAGCTATGGTTCGGGCGCTCAGGGGATCGGCCCCTGGAGCTGGGATAGAGGGCCCCAGGGGTTGGGCCCGTGGAGCTGCGGTTGGGCCCCCAGGGGTTGGGCCCCTGGAGATGGTGTGGGGGCCCCCAGGATTTAGGCCCCTGGAGCTATGGTTCGGGCGCTCAGGGGTTGGGCCCGTGGAGCTTGGGTTGGGGCCCTCAGAGTTTGGGCCCCTGGAGCTTGGGATGGGGCCCCCAGGAGTTGGGCCCTTGAAGCTATGGTTCGAGCCCCCAGGGGTTGGGCCTCTGGAGCTGGGGTTGGGGCCCCCAGGGGTTAGGCCCCTGGATTTATGGTTCCGGCGCTCAGGGGCTGGGCCCTTGGAGCTGGGGTTGGGGCCCCCAAGGTTTGGGCCCCTTGAGCTGGGGTTGGGGCGCTCAGGGGTAAGGCCCCTGGAGCAGTGGTTCGGGCGCTAAGGGGTTGGGCCCCTGGAGTTTGGGTTGGATCCCCCAGGAGTTGGGCCCCTGGAACTGTGGTTGGGGCCTCCAGGTGTTAGGCCCCTGGAGCTATGGTACGGGCGTTCAGGGGTTGGGCCCCTGCAGCTGGGGACGAGGGCCCCAGGGGTTGGGCCCCTGGAGCTGGCTTTAGTGCCCCCAGGGGTTGGGCCCCTGGAGCTGGGGTTCGGTCTCCCAGGGGTTAGGCCCCTGGAGCGATGGTTCGGGCGCTCAAGGGTTGAGCCCCTGGAGCTATGGTTGGGGCCCCCAGGGGTTGGGCCCTTGAAGCTGGGGTTAGGGCCCCCAGCGGTTAGGCCCCTCGAGCTATGGTTCAGGCGCTCAGGGGTTGGTCCCCTGGAGCTGGGGTCGAGGGCCCATAGGTTGAGCCCCTGGAGCTGGGGTTGGGACCCCCAGGGGTTTGATCCCTGGAGCTATGGTTCGGGCGCTCAGGGGTTGGACCCTTGGAGCTGGGGTTGGGGCCTCCAGAGGTTAGGACCCTGGAGCTATAGTTTGGGGGCTCAGAGGTTTGGCCCCTGGAGCTGGGGTTGGGACCCCCAGGGTTTGGGCCCCTGGAGCTGGGGTTGGGACCCCCATGGGTTAGGCCCCTGGAGCTATGGCTCGGGCTCTCAGGGGTTGGGCCCCTGGAGCTGGGGTTGGAGCTCCCAGGGGTTGGGCGCCTGGAGCTGGGGTTTGGGCTCCCAGGAGTTAGGCCCCTGGAGCTATGGTTCGGGCTCTAAGGGGTTGGGCCCCTGGAGCTGGGGTTGGGGCCCCCAGGGGTTGGGCTCTTGGAGCTGGGGTTGGGGCCCCCAGGGATTAGGCCCCTGGAGCTATGGTTCGGGCGCTCAGGGGTTGGGCCCCTGGAGCTGGGGTTGGGGCCCCCAGGGGTTGGGACCCTGGAGCTGCGGTTGGGGCCCCCGGGGGTTAGGCCCCTGGAGCTATGGTTTGGGCGCTAAGGGGTTGGGCCCCTGGAGCTGGGGTTGGGGCCCCCAGGGGTTGGGAATTTAGAGCTGGGGTTAGAGCCCCCAGGGGTTAGGCCCCTGGAACTATGGTTCGGGAGCTCAGGTGTTGGACCCCTGGAGGTGGGGTCGAGGGACCCAGGGGTTGGGCCCTTGGAGCTGATGTTCGGGCCCCCGGGGTTAGGCCCCTGGAGCTAAGGTTAGAGCGCTCAGGGGTAGGGCCCTTGGAGCGTGGGTCGAGGGCCCCAGGGGTTGGGCCTCTGGAGCTGTGGTTGGAGCCCCCAGGGGTTGGGCCCCTGGAGCTATGGCTGGGGTCCCCAGGGGTTGGGCCCTTGGAACTGGGGTGTGGGCCCCAGGGGTTAGGCCCCTGGAGCTATGGTTCGGGTGCTCAGGGGTTGGGCCCCTTTAGCTGGGGTCGAAGGCCCCAGGGGTTGGGCCCGTGGAGCTGGGGTTGGGGCCCCCACGGGTTAGACCCCTGGAGCGAGGATTCGGGTGCTAAGGGGTTGGGCCCCTGGAGCTGGGGTTGGGGCCCCCAGGGGTTGGGACACTGGAGCTATGGTTCGGGCGCTCAGGGGTTGGACCTCTGGAACTGGGGTTGGGGCCCCCAGGGGTTGGGCCCCTGGAGCTGGGGTTGGGGCCCCCAGGGGTTAGGCCCCTGGAGCTATGGTTCGGGTGCTAAGGGGTTGGGTCCCTAGAGCTGGGGTTGGGGCACCCAGGGGTTGGGCCCTGGGACCTGGGGTTGGAGTCCCCAGGGGTTAGGACCCTGGAGCTATGGTTCGGGGGCTCAGGGGTTGGGCCTCTGGAGCTGGGGTTGGAGCCCCCAGGGGTTGGGCCCCTGGAGCTATGGTTCGGGCGCTCTAGGGTTGGGCCCCTGGAGCTATGGTTGGAGGCCCCAGGGGTTGGGCCCTTCGAGCTGATATTGGGGCCCCCATGGGTTAGGCCCCTGGAGCTATGGTTAGGGCGCTCAGGTGTAGGGCCCTTGGAGCTTGGGACGAGGGCCCCAGGGGTTGGGCCCCTGGAGCTGGGGTTTGGAGCCCCCAGGGGTTGGGCCTCTGCAGCTATGGCTGGGGTCCCCAGGGGTTGGGCCCTTGGAGCTGGGTATGGGCCCCCAGGGGTTAGGCCCCTGGAGCTATGGTTCGGGCGCTCAGGGGTTGGGCCCCTTTACCTGGGGTCGAGGGCCCCAGGGGTTGGGCCCCTGAAGCTGGGGTTGGTGCCCCCACGGGTTGGGGTGTGGACCTGGGGTTGGGGTCCCCAGAGGTTGGGACCCTGGAGCTGGGGTTGGGGCCCCCAGGGGTTAGGCCCCTGGAGCTATGGTTCAGGCGCTCAGGGTTTGGGCCCCTTGAGCTTGGGATGGGGCCACCAAGGGTTGGGCCCCTGGAGCTGGGGTCGAGAGCCCCAGTTGTAGGGCCCAGAAAGCTGGGGTTGGGGCCCCCAGGGGTTAGGCCCCTGGAGCTATGGTTCGGGCGCTCAGTGGTTGGGCCCCTGGAGCTGGTGTTTGGACCCCCAGGGGTTAGGCCCCTGGTGCTATGGTTCGGGCGCTAAGGGGTTAGGCCCTTGGAGCTGGGGTCGAGGGCCACAGGGGTTGGGCCCCTGCGACTGGGGTTGGGGCCCCCAGGGGTTAGGCCCCTACAGCTCTTGTTCGGGCGCTCAGGGATGGGCCCCTGAAGCTGGGGTTGGGGCCCCCAGGGGTTCGGCCCCTGGAGTTGGGGTTGGGGCTCTCAGAGGTTAGGCCCCTGGAGCTGGTGTTGGGGCCCCTAGGCGTTAGACCCCTGGAGCTATGGTTCGGGCGCTCAGGGGTTGGGCTTCTGGAGCTGGTATTGGGGCCCCCAGGGGTTAGGCCCCAGGAGCTATGGTTCGGGAACTCAGGGGTTGGGCTCCTGGAGCTGGTGTTCGGACTCCCAGGGGTCAGGCCCCTGGAGCTATGGTTCGGGCGCTCAGGTGTTGGGCTCCTAGAACTGGTGTTGGGGCCCCCAGGGGTTAGGCCCCAAGAGCTATGGTTCGGGCGCTCAGGGGTCAGGCCCCTGGAGCTATGGTTCGGGTGCTCAGGGGTTTGGCTCCTGGAGCTGGTGTTGGACCCCCCAGGGGTTAGGCCGCTGGAGCTATGGTTTGGGCGCTCAGGGGTTGGGCCCTCGGAGCTGGGGTCGTGGGTCCCAGAGGTTCGGCCCCTGGAGCTGGGGTCGAGGGCCCCAGGGATTGGGCCCCTGGAGCTGGGGTTGGGGCTCCCAGGGGTTAGGCCCCTGGACCTGGGGTTGGGGCCCCCAGGGGTTAGGCCCCTGGAGCTATGGTTCGGGCACTCAGGGGTTGGGCCCCTGTCGCTGGTGTTGGGGTCCCAGCGGTTGGACCCCTGAAGCTGTGGTTCGGGCGCTGAGGGGTTGGGCCCTTGGAGCTGGGGTCGAGGGCCCCAGTGGTTGGGCCCCTGGAGCTGGGGTTGGGGCTCCCAGGGGTTGGGCCTCTGCAGCTATGGTTCGGGCGCTCAGGGGTTGGGCTCCTGCAGCTGGGGTTTGGGCACCCAGGGGCTGGGCCCCTGGAGCTGGGGTTAGGGCCATCAGTGGTTGGGCCACTGGAGCTGGGGTTAAGGACCCCAGGGTTTGGGCCCCTGGAGCTAAGGTTGTGGCCTCCAGGGGTTCGGGTCTTGCAGCTGGAGTTGAGTCCCCGAGGGGTTGGGCAACTGGAGCTGGGGTTGAAGGCCCCAGTCTTTGGGCCCCTGGTGCTCGGGTTTGGACCCCCAGAGGTTGGGCTCCTGGAGCTGCGGTTCGGGCCCCCAGGGATTAGGCCCCTGGAGCTATGGTTCGGGCGCTCAAGGGTTGGGACCTTGGAGCTGGGGATGGGGCCCCCAGGGAATGGGCCCCTGGAGCTCGGGATGGGGCCCCCGGGGTTTAGGCCCTTCGAGCTATGGTTCGGCCACTCAGAGTTTGGGCCCGTCGAGCTGGGGTTGGTGACCACAGGGGTTAGACCCCCGGAGCTATGGTTCGGGCCCTCAGGAGTTGGGCCCTTGAAGCTATGGTCGAGGGCCCCAGGGGTTAGGCCCGTGGAGCTAGGGTTGGGGCCCCCAGGGATTGGGTCCCTGGAGCTGGGGTTGGGGCCCCCAGGGGTTGGGCCCCTGGAGCTATGGTTCGGGCGCTCAGGGGCGCTCGGGCCCAACCCCTGGGGGCCCCAACCGTAGCTCTAGGGGCTTAATCCCTGGGGACCCCAACCCCAGCTCCTGCAGCCCAACCCCTAGGCGCCCCAACCCTAGCTCCAGGGGCCTAACCCCTGGGGCCCCAACACCAGCTCCAGGGGCCCAAACCCTGAGCGCCCGAAGCATAGCTCCAGCGGCCTAACCCCTGGGGGCCCCAACACCAGCTCCAGGGACACAACCCCTGTGGGCCCCAACCCCAGCTCCAGGGACCCAACCCCTGGGGGCCCCAACCCCAGCTCCAGGGACCCAACCCCTGGGGGCCCCAACCCCAGATCCAGGGGCCCAACCTCTGAGCGCCCGAACCATAGTTCCAGGGGCCTAACCCCTGGGGGCCCCAACACCAGCTCCAGGGGCCAAAGCCCTGGGGGCCCAACTCCAGCTCCAGGTGCCCAAGTGCTGGGGCCCTCGACCCCAGCTCCAACGGCCCAACCCCTGGGGGCCCCACCGTAGCTCCAGGGGCCCAAACCCTGGGGGCCCCAACCGTAGCTCCATGGGTCCAACACATGGGGCCTGCGACCCCAGCTCCAGGGGCCAAACCTCTGGGGGCCTCAACCTCAGTTCCAGGGGCCCAACCCCTGAGCGCCCGAACCATAGATCGAGGGTCTAAACCCTGGGGACCCCAACACCAGCTCTAGGGGCCCAACCCCTGGGGGACCCAACCCTAGCTCCAGGGACCAAACCCCTGGGGCCTCAACCCCAGAACCACGGGTCCAACCCCTGAGCGCCCGAAGCATAGCTACAGGGGCCTAAACCCTGGGGGCCCCAACTCCAACTCCAGGGGCCCAACCCCTGTGGGCCCCAACCCCAGCTCCAGGGGCCCAACCGCTGGGGCCCTCGACCCAAGCACCAAAGGCCCAACCCCTGGGGGCCCCAACCGTAGCTTCAGGGTCCTAATCCCTGTGGGCCCGAACCGTAGCTCCAGGGGACCAACCCCTGGGGGCTCCAACCGCCGCTCCAAGGGCCCAACCCCTGGTGCCATCGACCCCAGCTCCAGGGGACAAAACCCTGGGGGGCCACAACCCCAGCTCCAGAGGCCCAACCCCTGAGCGCCCGAACCATCGCTCCAGGGGTCTAACCCATGGGAGTCCCAACACCAGCTCCAGGGGCCCAACCCCTGGGGCCCCAACCCCAGCTCCAGGGACCTAACACCTGGGGCCCCAGACTTCAGCTCCAGGGACCCAACCCCAGGGGGCCCCAATTGTAGCTCCAGGGGTCCAACCCCTGGGGGACCCAACCCCAGCTCCAGGAGCCCAACCCCTAGGTGCCCCAACCCTAGCTGCAGGAGCCTAACCCCTGGGGCCCTCGACCCCAGCTCCAAGGGCCCAACCCCTGGGGACCCCAACCGTAGCTGCAGAGGCCTAACCCCTGGTGGCCCCAACCTCAGCTCCAGGAGCCCAAAACCTTGGCGCCCCAACCCTAGCTCCCGGGGCCCAACCCCTGGGGGCCCCAACACCAGCTCCAGGAGACCAACCCCTGAGCACCCGAACCATAGCTCCAGGAGTCTAACCCCTGGGGGCCCAAACACCAGCTCGAGGGGCCGAACCCCTGGGTGCCCCAACCCCAGCTCCAGGGACCCAACCACTAGGGACCCCAACCCCGCTCCAGGGGCCCAACTCTTGAGCGCCCGAACCATAGCTCCAGTGGTCTAACCCCTGGGGGCCCCAACACCAGCTCCAGGGGCCCAACCACTGGGGCCCTGGACCCCAGCTCCAAGGGCCCAACCCCTGGAGCCCCCACCGTAGAGCCAGGGGCCCAACCCCTGGGGGCCCCAAACCTAGCTCCAGGGGCCTAACCCCTGGGGACCCCAACCCCAGCTCCAGGAGCCAAGCCGCTGGGGCCCTCGAACCCAGCTCTAAAGGCTCAACCCCTGGGGGCCTCAACCGTAGCTCCAGGGGCCCAACCTGTGGAGGTCCCAGCCGTAGCTCCAGGGGCAAAAGTCCTGGGGACTCCAACCACCGCTCAAGGGGCCCAACCCCTAGGGCCCTCGACCCCAACTCCAGGGTCCCAACCCCTTGGGACCTCAACCCCAGCTCCAGGGGACCAACCCCTGAGCGCCCGAAACATAGCTCCAGGGGCCTAACACCAGATCCAGGGGCCCAACACGTGGGGGTCCCAATCGTAGCTCCAGGGGCCCAACTCAAGGGGCCTAACCTCTGGGGCCCTCGACCCCAACTCCAAGGGCCCAACCCCTTGGGGCCCCAACCCTAGCTCCAGGGACGTAACCCCTGGGGGCCCAAACATCAGCTCCAGGGGCCTAAGCCCTGGGGGCCCCAAACTCCAGCTCCAGGGACCCAGCCCCTGAGGACCCCAACCCCAGCTCCAGGGGCCCAACCCCTGAGCGCCCGAACCATAGCTCCAGGGGCCCAACCCCTGGGGGCCCCAACTCGAGCTCCAGGAGCCCAACCCCTGGGGGCCCCAACCACAGCTCCAGGGGCCCAACCCCTGGGGGCCCCAACACGAGCTCCAAGGGCCCAACCCCTGGGGGCCCCAAACCCAACTCCAGGAGCCCATCCCCTAGGGGCCCAAACCGGAGCTCCAACGTCCCAACCCCTGGGGTCCCAACCCCAGCTCCAGGGACCCAACCCCTGGGGACCCAACAGTAAATCCAGGGGCCTATCCCCTGGGGCCCCAACCCCAGCTCCAGGAGCCCAAACCCTAGGGGCCCCAACCTTAGCTCCAGGGGTCTAACCCCTGGGGGTCCCAACTCCAGCTCCAGGGGCCCAACCCCTGGGGTTCCCCAACCGTAGCTCTAGGGGCCTAAACCCTGGGGTCCCCAACCCCAGCTCCAGGATCCCAACCCCTAGGGGCCCAAACCCTAGCTCCAGGGATCCAACCCCTAGGTACTGTAACGATAGCTCCAGGGGCCCAACCCCTTGTGGCCCTAACCCTAGCTCCAGGGGCCCAAACCCTGAGTCCCCTAACCCTAGTTCCAGGGGCCCAAACCATCGGGGCCCTAATCCTATTTCCAGGGGCCCAACCTCTCGGTCCTCTAACCCTAGCTCCAGTACTCCAACCCCTGGGGGCTCTAACCCTAACTCCAGAGGCCAAACCCCTGGGTCCCCTAACACTAGCTCCAGGGGCCCAACCCCTGGGGCCCTAACCCTAGCTCTAGGGGTCCTACCCCTAGGTCCCCTAACCCTAGCTCCAGGGACCCTACCCCTGTGGGCCATAACCCTAGCTCCACGGGCCCAACCCCTGGGTTCCTTAACCCTAGCACCAGAGGCTCAACCCCTGGGGGCCCTAGCCCTAGATCCAGGGGCCCAACCCCTGGGTCCCCTAACGCTAGCTCCATGGGTAAAACCTCTCGGGGACCTAACCCAGG
>NW_026114948.1:0-31506 GCF_025201925.1 Gopherus flavomarginatus | reverse complement strand
GAGGTTACCACAACCTTCAAAGAGACACATAGACAATAATACTATTTCACTCAAGTACCATCATAAATGTTAATATTCCTTTTTTGCTCTTTGAATTAAAATTATAGCAACAGACAAGATTTGTTTGCTTACATCACAAGACCTGAGCAAAAATCTCCCCTTCTACTTCTAACAATGCAGACTTGCATTTCAAAGCTCTGTTCATTTACATATCTTGCTAAGCAGTTCTTAAGGTTCACCCATGGGTCAGGTCAGTCGGTGAGGTGAGTTAATTAACTCTTTCTAGCCCTGTCACCTTTCAGTGAGATATTAGATTATACTCATAATGTCACAGTGGTGGAGAGTCGACTGCTGCAGCTCCCCGTAGACTCTGCCTGCATCTCTCACCAAGCTGGAGTACAGCAGTCAAGGGGAGAGCACTCGATGTGTTGCATCTACACTAGACGCGATATATCGACCCCGCTGGATCGATCGCTGCCCACCGATTCGGCAGGTGGTATAGACATACCCCGAGTATCTGGTGATCAGAGCTGGACCCCGGAGGGGGACACATTGAAGGAACTCAGGGGTTAAGGTGCCTCTATTGTCAACTGTCAGGGCTGCTGTGGCTCAGAGGAGGGTGCTTGACTACCTGGCAGACTTAGGTGCCGCAAACCTGGGAGGCAGGAGAAGTGAAGCATTCACGGTGTGCTTGGGGTGCTCGTGCTCGGAGCAGGGGTGAGCTGGGGCGAGGGGGGGGTGCCGCAGGGCAGAGCGGGGGAGTTGCCACAAGAGCGGCGCCTCAGGGTGGAGGGGGGATCTGCCACGGGTGAGGCGCCTTAGGGCGGGGGCGTGGGGGAGGAGGGCGCAAGGTGGAAGTTTCACCTACGGCATGAAACATCCTTGCACGGGCCCTGCCCCATGCCCTGCCTGCAGCCCGCCCTGCACCCCCTGCCCTGCCCTGCCCGCAGCCATCCTCTGTCTCCATCCAGCCCTGCACCTTCTGCCCTGCCCGCACCAGCTGCATCCTCCCTGCCCTGCCTGCAGCCAGCCCCACAGCCAGCCCCTGACACACCCCCTGCCCTGTCTCCAGCCAACTCCTGCCGCTCCCCCCTATGGCCCTGCCCAAAGCCAGCCAGCCCCCACACACCCCCAGCCTGCACCAGCCCTGCACCCCCTGTCTGCAGCCAGCCCCACACCCCCTACTCTGTCTCCAGCCAACCCCTGATGCACCCCCGAGCCTGAAGCCAGCCAGCCCCGCATCCCTTGCCCTGCCTGCAGCCAGACCCTACCTCCAGCCAACTCCATGTCCACTGGTGCCCTGCAGTTCCCAGGGCAGTAACCATGCACATCTGCTTCAATGAAGGGGGCAGGGAGCATCTGGGACCCACACATGTGCACACTCTTGGGTGACCAGACAGCAAATGTGAAAAATTGGGACTGGGGTGAGGGTAATAGAATCCTAGATAAGAAAAAGACCCCAAAATTTGGACTGTCCCTATAAAATCGGGACATCAGGACACCTTAGCACACCCCCAGGACTCCTGAGTTCCATTGCTGGGTTTCCTATTGGTTCCACTGCTGGTTGTTTTCCTTTTCCTGGGGGGACTTTCGGCAAGTTGCTCCACACACTAGGGCTCTGTCCCCAGCAGTCAAATGGGGATTTCATACCTTCCCGCTATTGGAAAGTGCTGGGAGAATCCCCCAGCAAAAGCTGCTCTGACAGTGCTAAGCAGCATCTGACCATTCAAGGTCAGAGCTCGGTACCTGGGAAGAGTGTTTGGCTCTTGGGTTTCACTTCAGTCCAGTCTAGAGAGAGGGGCCCAACCATGGAGTTTGGCTCAAGAAGACCAAGTGTCCAATTTGTTAAGGGCGTTTTGAATTCCAACCCTGTGCTCCTAAGTGCTTGGTGTCAGTTGCAAATTTAGAAGCATGCTCTCCACTGCATTTTCCAAATCATTCATGGAAATATTGAATAGTATCGGACCGCGGACTGATCCCTGCCGGACCCACTAGGTACACCCTCTCCGTTGGACAGCCAAACATGGAGAAGGGCTCCTGGAGTCTGGGCTTTCAACCAGCTCTGCACCAACATTACACTGATTACAGCTGGACTGCATTTCCCTCGTTTGCTTGTGAGAATGTCCTATGGGACTGTGTGAAAAGCCTTAGCAACCCCAAGCTAGATCCCATCTACTGTTTACCCACCTCCACCAGGCCCAAAACCCTGCCAAAGAAGGAAAGAGGATTGGTTTGGAATGATTTGTTCTTGACAAATCCATGCTCACTAGTCCTAAGAACTAAACTATTCTGTAGGTGCTGCTGACAAACTGAGTGCTTAAGAATGTATTGCAGGATCTCTCCAGCAATGGCAGTGAGGTTAGCTAGTCTAAGTCTCAGGGGTCTCTTTGTTCCCCTTTTAGAGAAAGGTCCTGTCTTGTTCATGGATGGGAAGATGTTCTTTTTCAGGGATCTCAGACGAGAACTGGGGCACAGCACCTGGTTTGTCAAGGCCACAAAAAAGGAGGCAGGAACCTCTTCTCTCCTGCTGGCAAAGAACCCCAGGTACCTGAAAGACAGGGACTCACATCCCTGAATGGGCTTTTAAAAAGGCACTGGTTAAAGATTGGCCCCGACCATTTCTTGTTTCCATAGACTAGACATTTTAGCAAACTTTAGAATTCCTTGGTGCTAAACACTGTGAAACTCCCCTTTCTCCTTCACAAAGGGCTTTAACGCCCCTTATCTCACTCAGGCTCACAACTGCCCGGAGTTTGAGAACTGTCCCTGTTCCCATTGGACTGATGGGAGGAGCCTGAGGTGCAGAGAAGGGAAGTGACCTACCCAAGCGCCTACACAGTAAGGTGGTGGCAGAGCCAGAAAGAGAAGCCACCAGTCCTGACTCCTGTTCTAACAGACAATAACGCCCCCAGAGGCAGGGATAGAGCTCAGGAATCGAGATGGTGGGGAAATTTCATTTAATCCATTTCTGTCAGAAAATCCCATTCAGGCTAATCCGGTTTGTTTCTCAAAATCATAACAAGTGGGATGAAAGTTCTTTGCAAATATATTGTATTGCAAAACAAAAGCATCTCCTGTTTGTCAGAGTGTGTTAAATTGTCTCCTCGCACACAAAGAGGAGACACTTAGATCTCAAACATTAGATAAGATGCTTCCGTCTGAGCTAAGTCATTGCTGCTCTTAACAATTTCAAAATTAAAAAATGCAAATAAAATAGACTATTTCAGCTATCTATTACGTGTTAATCTGCTCTGAGTAAACGTGATAGGACACCTCATATTATGCCCTACTCCTAGTGACACTCTCCAATGGATCCCCATACTCCACCCACCGTCAGGTAGGTAAGAGCGGATTATCATTATTTCTACTTGAAAGAGGGAGAAGCTAAGGCTGAGAAAGGAGAATTGACTTGTTTTAGGTCACACAGCCAGTCAGAGGCAGAGTTGGGAATAGGACCCAAGAGCCCTGATTTTCAAACTACCCATTGGATCTTGAATTTCAGACATTGAATGACCTGAATTAAGTGCTCTCAGATGAGCTCCAGACCTACAACAGTGACAGTAACTATTCAGCAAGTATTTGAGGAGAACTGCAATGTTAGAGAGAATCATGAACTGCTCAGAGACAACTAATGCAGAGAAGCGGCAAAATTCATCAAACATAGAACTGGTTTTGACTTATAAAGAGAAAAACAAGGACCTGAGACTCCTCCCTGTCAATAACCCCCGGCTCAGCCAATCAGGGTAGAGACTGAGGATGGGAGGCTGAGGGATCTCACCAGAGAGCCCAAAGGATGGCCCAGGTCACCAGTGGGGATCACTTCCCGAGCAATAGTTCAGCCTCACATTTTTGGGTAGACCTCCCACAGTGAGAACTGCAGAGCACTGCCCTGCAAAAAACTAAAAAAACCACACACACACTCTCTCTCTCCCCCTCCCTCCTGGTGTTGGGAGGGGAACAGGTAAAAGGACAAAGGAAGCAAGAGAAGAGAAAGGAGGGAGGGAGCGATGGAGGAAGAGGTGAAACAAAAAGGACAAACCCTAATGTCCCCAGTGATTCTAAGGGACAAAATCCCAGGTGCAGAATAAAATTCTGCCTCCTTAAGCTCGTGTTTTCCATGCCTAGAATTCACCTGTCACGAGATGGATCAGACTGAACAGCTTTCAAACCTCCAGGAGGCTCTTACCTTCTAAACAGGGACGGCTGTTTTCTAGTAAAATGACTACAAGGGAAGGCGAATCCTCGAAAGAGGTTCCTCCTGGTGCTCACGTCCGTGAACCCAAATACTCTCTCAGTCCTCAAAGAGAGACCTGGAGAAGGAGACTTGCTGAAGCAAAGCCACAGGGGTCTCTGAGGTTTCCCTGGCCCCTCACCCCTGTCCTGCCTGGGTGATGTCAGCATCTCTCTGTGAGGTCACCACCTCCCCACCACCTTGGACCAATAAGTCTTAAGTCCTGCAAAAGGCCTTTGTGATGTCACTGCCACATCCCTCCTTTGCTGTGCCAATGTTCTGCCCCTCGCCTGGACCTTTGGAGGTTTCAGCTACTCCCTGTGGATCACCCCACTCAAGGAGCGTTCATTGTAGTCAGCAAGCCGGCTAGACAGGAAAACATCAGACGCTGCTCCCAATGCTACACTCAGTTTTTCAGAAATTAGTCGACTTTCTGGCCAGAAGAGACCATTAGATAATCTAATCTGACCCCCTGCATGTCACAGGCCTCCTGTATGACACAAGAGCTAGTTTGGGGGCAAACACATTCAAGAAAGGCATCTAGTCTTCATTAAATGACATCAGGAGATGAAAAATCCACCCCTTTCCTTGGTAGCTTGTTCCTGTGGTGAATCATCCTCGCTGTTGACTATTTGTGCCTTAGTTGTAATAGGAATTTTTCTCTTTTCACCTTCCAATCATTGGGTCTTGTTATGCCTTTCTCTGCTAGATTCAAGAGCCCTTTAATAACCAATCTTTTCTCTCCATTAAGGCACTTCAACACTTCAGCGAAGTCACCTTTCAATCTTCTTTTCATAAGCTAAATAGGTTGAGCTCTTTCAATAGCTCACTAAAAGGTATTTTTCTCTAGCCCTCAGAACATTTGGTAGCTCTTTGCTGCCCTAGCTCCAATTTCACAACATCTTTTTCAAATGAGGACACCAAAACTGAAAGCTATTCCAATATCAGTCTCACTGATGCCATATCACCTCCTGTGACGTTATTGACATAATCTGTAACTGCGCAGATCACTTTTGCGACCACTGTTCTATATTTGCAGCCAATACTGTAGAAAGGTTGCCATGTAAGGGGTCTATGGAGAGGTTCTGATTGGCTGATTATAATGATGCTATCTCTAGATGTGTATTGTTTTTGTAGTTGATATTATGAATATTGGCTCTATGCTGCCCATATTTCAAACTGTGCCATAATGGGGGACAAAACAGCTACCTTGTTAGAAGTGGCTTTGCCAATAGATGGAACCTGGGATTTAAACTCCCAATGATCGCACTGTGTTTGGGATCAATTTGAATTCCTCTCCCAGGTCTTTGACACTTTCATCTCCACTCATAGCGACTCTGATAGAGGATTAAAGAAGTCAAAGCATCATCTCCAAGCACAGACAACGGAGAATGCTTCATCACATGACACTTTGAGAAGTGGATGGATAGAACGTGATGAAGATAAACTCTGCCTGGCTCAGACAAAAGATAACAGTTGTGCAGTGATGAGGAAGGAGGGAATCTCTGAGTCACCCGTCCACGGTCGTGTCTTCACAGTGCTCCCAAGCCGGAGAGTGAAGAACCCCCTCGGTCCCACCGTGAGACTGAGGAACAGGAGGCCTGTCACCCCCATTCCTGCCGTCCTGCATTCCTGGTGTCCAGCATCCCAGAGGGCCTCAGTGCCAGCAACGAAACCCAACCGTCGTCTGGACTCCCCAGTGCTCCTCCTCAACGGTTCTAAATCAGCGGGAGAGTGGATGGTCCTGGGCGTCGTGCCGGCACCTGGGATCCACTGCACCTGAACAGTGGGGAAAGGTTTCTGTGTTGGGGCATTGTTTAGTGTTTTCTAGTTTCCAAGGGAGGGTTTATGGGCCTGAGCGTTAAGCTCCCAAACCCAGTCACTGTTTCATTGTATTCATTAAGTTTGCATTTTCCCCTGTTCCCCCAGCTTTCTGTACCTTTACCCTGACTACACTTACCTTTGTTTGTGCCAAACCACCTTGTCTCCTCTTTATTTTATTTACACCTCAGAAGGAGGGAGGCAAAATCCACTGGTGATAGAGACAGGAGGGAGTCGAGTTTGTATCTCCTGAGAAAAGGGGCTTTTTCCTTTCCTATTTCTCCCCTACCATTTCTAACATTTTCCTTTGAAGCGTTGCCTTATTCAGCTTGAGGAAATATTAGCTTTTAAGATAAAAACTACAAAATACAGAACTAGAGACATTTTTTAGAAATCTGGGATTTAGACATTTTATTTAAAGCCGGGGGGGGGGGTGTTGGAGTTTCTGAGAAGGTTTTTGTTTGCAAGAAGCAACATTGTTGTGTCTGTTACTGTACCAAGTGGGGAGATGGTTGTCTATAAAGGAAAAGTCAAGACTAAATGCATCCACTGAGGATGGGATTTGAACCCATGCATGCAAAGCACAATGGACTAGCAGTCCATCACCTTAACCACTGGGCCACCTCATCTGAGCTGCAACAAAAGGTACAGGAGGAGAAATCTAAGGCCGACAGAGATAGGGACACAAAGGAGTTTTTAAATACTAAGCGTAATCAGGGTCTGAATGAGCTCCCCCCTCACATCTAGTGAGGAGCTGGGAAAAGACTTCAGGAACAGACCGTGTTTGCATAGGCACACCTACTCTACCTAGCTATGCAGCATGATGGGCCGCTTCCCCAAAATGACCAGTTTGGGATGGTCTTGGTTTACAAATCACTTTAGGATTGAGTGGAATAAAATGTTATTCTCCTTCCTGTATGAGTGAAGGGCAGCAGAACAGACCTAGTCCATCCTGATGGAGGGGTAGATGGGTGAGGAATAGCTTTTATTGGACTGCAGAGAAGGATTGAGGACATCACGCTAAAACAGTGGTCCCCAAATATTTCACATTGTACCCTCCTAGCCATGGCTGTGGCCCCTCGGAAGCCACGGTCGAGAAGCAGGGCTGGGAGTGGGGCTGTTGCTTGCTGGGGAGAAGGGTGCGGACAGAGGCAAGGGGGTCATCGCTGGGCTGGGAGCCAGAGGCCCAGACTGAGGGTGGGGTTGGGGAAGAGCTGGGACAGAGTGGGGCTGAGTGGTGCTTCCTCTCTGCCCTCCATGGGGGCTGACTCAGGCCCTGAGGTGCCCCCATGAATGTTCCTTTGTGTCTCCCTAGGAGTCATACCCCACATTATGAAGACCACTGAACCCTACTCGCTAAGCAGGGGCTAGTGATGCCAAAACCCAGGGAAAGGGAGAACAAGTGTGGGGGCCCCAGCACCAGAACCATGCACCCCCTTCTGTCTGTGGCTCTGCCCCCTTCCTCCCATAGCCCCATCCACTGTCACTTCTGTTCCACTCCTTCCCCCAGCAGCCCCACACTGTCACTCCTTTAACCCTGCCCCCTGCGGCCCTGAGACCAGAGAAGCTCCATACCCCTGCTGCAGCCCCTGGGCCGTAGCAGGGAGTGGGAGCTCCTCCAGCCCTGGGGCTGACATAGCGGAGACTTTTGCAGGGTGGCCTAATTTGGCCGGGGTCCCAGTCATGGGACCCACTGTCCCTTTGGTGATGCAAGGTTTGGGGAGACTGAGCCCCCCTGACCTCCATTACATGCCGCCCAGGCTACCGCTGCTCAGTGTGGGGCCAGTCTCCCTGTGTTTTCTGCTGCTTGTGCTGGGGAGCCTGGCCGGCACTAGGGGTGGGGCCCCCAGCAGCCACCCAAGGCTCCAAGGGGTCAAAGGGCACCGTGTGGCAGTGCAAAGGTGCTCACTGCTCTCCCCTGCCCCAATGCTCCTCCATGGGCCCATAGAGGGTTGGGGGAAGTGAGGAGCAACACTATGTGCTCCATGCATCCTGGTCACTTTCCCCACCTGGGCTGTGCTGTGAGGGGAGCATCAGAAGCTGCTGCTCTCTGCCCTCCCCTTATGCAGCCCAGCTGAGGAAAGTGACCTGGATGCAGGGAGCTCGGATGACGTCACTTCTCATCTCCCCACCCCCACAGCCCCTAGGGGTACCCGAAGGAGCAGCATCCCAGGGAGGAGCAATGCCAGCTGCTCCATGCATACAGACCACTGTCCGCACGTGGGTGCAGGAGGGGGCGCAGGGGTTGGGGACAAAAGAGCGGGGGAACGGGTTGGGGTGAAGGGGGTGCAGGAGAGGGGCAGTGGCTGGTGGCACAGGAGGGGGTTAGGGGTTAGGGGTGAAGGGAATTCAGGAGGGGGCAGTGGCTGGTGGCAGAGGAAGGGGTGCAGGGGTTAGGGGTGAAGGGGGTGCAGGAGATGGCAGTGGCTGGTGACACAGGAGGGGGTGCAGGGGTTAGGGGTGAAGGGGGTGCAGGAGAGGGTCAGTGGCTGGTGGCACAGGAGAGTGTGGAGGGATTAGGGTGAAGGGGGTGCAGAAGAGGGGCAGGGGTTGGGGCGCAGGGGTTTGGGGTGAAGGGGGTGCAGGAGAGAGTCAGTGGCAGGTGGCACAGGAGGGGGTGCAGAGGTTAGTGGTGAAGAGGGTTCAGGAGAGGGGCAGTGGCTGGTGGCACAGGAGGGGGTGCAGGGGTTAGGGGTGAAGGGGGTGCAGGCGAGGGGTAGTGGCTGATGGCACAGGAGGCGGTGGAGGGGTTAGAGGTGAAGGGGGTGCAGGAGATGGCAGTGGCTTGTGGCACAGGAGGGGGTGCAGAGGTTAGTTGTGAAGGGTGTGCAGGAGAGGGAGAGTGGCTGGTGGCACAGGAGGGGGTGGAGGGATTAGAGTGAAGGGGGTGCAGGAGAGGGGCAGGGGTTGAGGCGCAGGGGTTAGGGGTGAAGGGGGTGCAGGAGAGGGTCAGTGGCTGCTGGCACAGGAGGGGGTGCAGTGGTTAGGGGTGAAGAGAGTTCAGGAGAGGGCAGTGGCTGGTGGCACAGGAAGGGGTGCAGGGGTTAGGGGTGAAGGAGGTGCAGGAGAGGGGCAGTGGCAGGTGGCAAAGGAGGGGGTGTAGGATTAGGGTGAAGGGGGTGCAGGAGAGGGGCAGGGGTTGGGGAGCAGGGGTTAGGGGTGAAGGGGGTGCAGGAGAGGGGCAGTGGCTGGTGGCACAGGAGGGGGTGCAGGGGTTAGGGGTGAAGGGGGTGCAGGAGATGGCAGTGGCTGGTGGCACAGGAAGGGGTGCAGGGGTTAGGGGTCAAGGGGGTTCAGGAAGGGGCAGTGGTTGGTGGCACAAGAGGGGAGTATGGGAGTTAAGGGCAAAGGGGACACAGTGTAGGGGTTAGGGCACAGGAGGGGGCAGGAGTTTGGGTGAAGAAGGCACAAGGGTTGGGAGTGCCGGAGCTACGGGGTAAAGGGAGAGGGGGATCGTCCAGGGGCGATGGGGAAGTGCCAAAGTCTAAGTTTTACCCAGGGCACCATCTCCCCTAACGCTGATCCTTGGTAACATTTCTTGCTGGGACGGGGAGGGGAGAGAGATGAGGCGTTTTCTCTCTGTTTCTTTCCTCTCCATTTTTTGCTCCTTCCTTCAAGTCCAGAATCCTTCCTTGTGTTTCAGACTGTGCAGTGACGCCCTCCCAACCCCAGGCCTCTGGAGCCTTTGAAGCAGAAAGATCCCAGGAGCTGAGGGTGAATCCAGGAGTGAGTAGCTGGCAGGAAGGAGTCCTAGCAGTTCTTCTGGGAGCACAGGTGAGGAATGACTCCCCCGTCCCTAGATTCTCCCCATGGGAACAGGGAGGGTTGTGTGATAAATTCCTGTAACTCTTCTGCCCCTCTGAGTTGGCAGAAACAAGGGCTGGGTTCAGTATCTAGGGGTTCTGCTTCAATAAAACAATACAAAACTGGCTCAAGCCTCCACCCAGTGACCTGGGACAATTACACATCACCCCCCTGGGTGCCTCTAGGAGACAATACTTCCCCTCTTGCAAGCAGAGAGTCTGAGCCGCTCCACTCCACCAGCCATTCCATGAACCACTCCAGTGGTCCCTGCAAACTGCTCTGCTGGGGCAGCAAAGAGCCACCAAATGTTCTGAGGGCTGGAGAAAAATGCCTTCTAGTGAGTAGTGAAAGAGCTCAACCTGCTTAGCTTATCAAAAGAAGATTGAAAGGTAACTTCACTGAAGTGTTGAAGTGCCTTCAGGGAGAGAAAAGACTGGGTATTAAAGGGCTCTTTAATCGAGCAGAGAAAGGCATAACAAGACCCAATGGCCGAAAAGTGAAAAGAGAAATTCATATTACAAATAGGGCGCAAAAATTCAGCAGTGAGGATGATTCACCACAGGAACAAGCTACCAAGGAAAGGGGTGGATTCGCCATCTCCTGATGTCATTTAATGAAGACTAGATGCCTTTCTGGAATGTTTTTGCCCCCAAAGTAGCTCTTGTGTCATACAGGAGGCCTGTGATATGCAGGGGGTCAGATTAGATGCTCTAATTGTCTCTTCCGGCCATAAAGTTGACTAATTTCTGAAAAACAGAGTGTAGCATTGAGAGCAGCGTCTGATGTTTTCCTGTCTAGCTGGCTTGCTGCCTAGAACGAACACTCCTTGAGTGGGGTGATCCACAGGGAGTAGCTCAAACCTCCAAAGTGCCTGGCCAGGGGCAGGACATTGGCACAGCAAGGGAGGGGTGTGACAGTGACATCGCAAAGGCCTTTTGCAGGACCTCAGACTATTGGTCCAAGGTGGTGGGGAGGTGGTGACCTCACAGAGAGATGCTGACATCAGCAAGGCAGGACAGGGGTGAGGGGCCAGGGAAACCTCAGAGACCCTTGAGGCTTTGCTTCAGCAAGTCTCCTTCTCCAGGTCTCTCTTTGAGGACTGAGAGAGTATTTGGGTTCACGGACGTGAGCGCCAGGAGGAACCTCTTTTGAGTTTTCTCCTTCCCTTGTAGTGATTTTACTAGAAAACAGCCTTCCCTTTATAGAAGGTAAGAGCCTCCTCGAAGGAAGGGGTATCATGGGGGTGTCACAGTTCAGATGCCAATGCCCCACCGCCCCCACTGTAAGGAAGCTCCTGCCACCTGCTCTGTGTTTGCAGGGTGGGAGAGAGCAGCATCCACGGCAGAAATTTGCTCCTGGCTGCCGGAGCAGAGCAGCAGGCTTAGCTGTCAGAACTTCCTGGAGCTATGAAAAGGGAGGGTCCCATGGCTCTGTAGCAGAATGCAGGGCAGGCGAGTTCACGGCAGGCATTATGGGATACTGGAGGAGGCCAGTTATGGTTATATAATGAACGGCAGCATCTACACTGGCACTCTGTCCCTTTAAGTTTGCTGCAAAAAGCTCTAGGCCTCTCATCGAAGTGCTTTTATTTTGTCACCAAAACAGGGCAGTTCTGTCATCAGATGTGGCATTGCAGTGTGTACACCAGCCATGAGCTGCCGACCGAAGGGGAGTTGTGAGTTTTTCACAGACCGGAGCAATATAATTCTGCTGAAATAATTTTGTAGTGCAAACCTGGCCAAAGATTTACACACACACACACACACACACACACACACACACACACACACACACACACACACACACACACACACACACACACACACAGCTTGAAGGAAAACCTCATCTGCTCCTCTGCTTTGCAGAATCCAAACACAAGCAAAGCTTGTCAGGTCCTGGTGGAGATGGCAGGGAGTCAGGTGTGGTCAGACATTGTGTTTTAACCACATGCAAGCATCATGGCTTAGCTGGCTAAAGCGCTTCCCTTGTAAGCAAGAGATCCTGGGTTCAGGTCCCCAGGGGAGTGGCTTTTGGGGTACATGGTATTGGCTACTGTCAGAAGACAAGATTCGGAGCTAGATGGGCCATCGGCCTAGCCCAGTGTGTTTTTTCTTATGGTTTAAATTATGCTCAGAGCCACTGATAATAGAGTTATTGAAAGTTTGGGAGATAAGAGCTGATAGGACAGTGGTCCAGTCCCCTCGCAGCTGATCCCCTCCCTCTGAGACAGGGGCAGGTCTGAGCTCTCGCACCAAATGCTCATTGTGGCTGCCAGAATCTGTGGGCAGCTCATTTAATTTGCATTGAGGGTTGAGTCCTGCTTTGTGCCCAGTGTCTGAGAATGAAAATCCTATACCGCCCGTTGAAACAACAAAAGCAGCAGGACGTGTTATTGTCCCTGCCCCAAAGCAGACAGACCAATGGAGAAATGCCACTGAGTCCAAGGCAATATTCCACTGCCATTTTACCTTTTTTGTTTGCTAAACTCCCTCCCAACCTTGTGGGGTCCCATACCCCGGTATTGAGCCTGAGCTGAGATGTCTAGACTGCAAATTTACCACCCCACGGCCCAAGCCCCAGGAGCCGGAGCTGGCATGGGGCAGCCCTGGATGTTTCATTGCAGTGTGGACATAGCCTAGCATTATGTCTACACTGCCATTAGCACACCCAAGTCACTATTCTCAAACCCTGGGTCAGCTGATTCAGGCTTGTGGGGCTTGTGCGACAGGGTAATAAAATTACAGTGTAGACACTTGGGCTTGAGCCCAGCCTCTGAGACTCCACAAGGGGTGAGGGTCTCCGAGCCTGGGCTCCAGTCTGAGCCCAAATGTCTACACTGCAGTTTTTAGCCTCACAACCTGAGCCCCAGGAGCCCAAATCAGATCATCCAGGCCAGCCAGGCCACAGGGATTTTATCTCAGTATAGCTGCACTCTCAGGGTACGTCTACATTGCAATGCAAGCCCAGGGTTAGCAGAAGTCATGTCAGCAGCCCCAACACATAAACCTAAACTATGAGGAAAAGACCCACCCACAAATAAGCTGGGCAGTGTCCTTCTCCCTAAGGTTCGTAAGTCCAGCAACCAAAAGTCATTTAACATGAGCCATCTCCTCTCTGCACCCCACTCACAGCTGTTGTCCTTAGTCAGTGCAAGCCCAGAGGTGCCTCTGTAGAGTTCATCTGCCATCCTGGGTGGAAAAGGAGGAAAATAAGAAGGCACCGTACTCACTATGTTGTCTAGGGACTCACTCACCCCTCCACAGCCACCCTGTCCTAAAGTTGGTCTAACACATAAATTTTAGCATGAAGACTCAGGCCCCAGCCCACTTGGCTTTGGAACCAATGTCCCCTGCCTAGCAAGTGCTATTGAATTGAGGGTGAGTCCCTCCATCTGGATCTGCCAAGCACAGTTCTGCTGCCCTCGATTCACACAGCAAGGACAACAACTCTTTATTTCTCCTGTCCCAATAACAAGGAGACTGGGAATCCAACACCAGCCAAAAGTGATCATTTTGGCAAGCAACCCAACATATTCCCAACATACTGTAAAATCCACATGAAGACTCATACACGAAACCTTGCAAGAAAATCTTCCTGAGGGGGTCTGAAGCACCTGCTGCTGGGGGGAAGGAAGGAGCTGTGGGTTGAGATTGAGGGGCACTGGGAATAGGAGGGGGTTGTGGGTTGGGACAGAGGAGAAGGGTGAAGAGGAGCAGGCTCTGGTTCGGAATGAGGAGCAGTGAGCATAGGAGGGACTGAGGGTTGGGACTGAGGGGCACTGGGCAAAGAGGGGACATCGGTTTAGGCTGAAGAGTATCCTCATTTGGGGATCCAGCAGAACAGGGGAAGGCAGCAGGTGATTCTAATTCCATAGGGATATTTTGTGTGTGTGCGTGTAGGGGAGGAACATGCTATATGCCCAGAGGCCTGTATTCCTCCAGCCTGCAAGGACAGAGGGGCTGTCAGGAAGTTGCCCCTTCAATCCCCCACACACAAAGGACCTTCTTAGAAAAGGCAATATCCTGAAGAGAAAAAACATCAAAGAAGACTCCAGAAAGACAGATTTTTAAGATATAATGAGTAGTTTATTACCTGACCAAGGACTTGAACCCTCAGATTAAAAGTCTGATACTTTACCAACTGAGCTAGTCAGACTCACAAACAAATACAGCAAGTTGGTGCAGAGGAGAAACTTGTCAAGGAAACGAAAGCAGGAAACAATAGGGGAAACCTGCTGCTCTCTCTGGCCTGGTCAACACTACGAATTTATGTCCAATTTAGCAGCATTAAATCACATTAACCCTGCATCAGTCCACACAAAGATGCCCTTTATATTGATATAAAAGGCTCTTAATACCGGTTTCTGTACTCCTCCTTGATGACGAGTAGTGCTGAAATCAGTATTGCCATGTCAGATTAGGGTTAGTGTGGCTGCAATTTGACGGTATTGCTCTCTGGGCGCTATCCCACAGTGCACCATTGTGACTGCTCTGGACAGCAATCTGAACTCGGATGCACTGGCCAGGTAGACAAGAAAAGCCACGTGAACTTTTGAATTTCATTTCCTGTTTGCCCAGCGTGGAGCGTTGATCAGCACAGGTGACTATGCAGTCCCAGAATCAAAAAAGAGCTCCAGCATGGACTGTTCGGGAGATACTGAAGCTGATCTCTGTATGGGGAGATGAATCTGTTTTATCAGAACTCCGTTCCAAAAGACGAAATACCAAAACATTTGAAAAAATCTCCAAGGCTATGATGGACAGAGGCCACAATAGGGACTCAACGCAGTGCTGAAACTTAAGGAACTGAGACAAGCGTACCAGAAAGTCAAAGAATGAAATGGATGCTCATGGAGGGAAGGGCGACTGAGGATTGTAGCTATCCCACAGTTCCCGCACTCTCCAAAAACCATTTGAATTCTTGGCTGAGTTCCCAAAGCCTGAAGGGTCAAAAACATTGTCGCGGGTTATTCAGAGTATATGTCATTCCCCCGCCTCCTGCCCCCATGAAAGCAAAGGGAAAAAATCCTCTCTCACCTTTTTTCAGTGTCATTGTATGTCTACTGGATGCTGCTGGCAGATGTGGTGCTGGAGCACTACACAGCAGCATCCCCTTCCCTTCCCTTGCGGACGGCAGACGGTACAGTAGGACAGGTATCCATCATCGTCGTCCCGTGAGTGCTCCTGACTGGCCTCGGTGAGGTCGGCCGGGGGTGCCTGGACAAAGATGGGAATGACTCCCAGGTTCATTCATAGCAGCTGGAGGCTGCGCTCCCCTCCCCCCTTTGATCCCTGCTTGCAGAAGCAATAAAGTCAGTGTTGTTTCAAATTCCTGCATTCTTTATTACTTCATCACACAAATGGGAGGATAACTGCCATGGTAGCCCAGGAGGGGTAGGGGAGGAGGGAAGCAATGGGTAGGGTTGTTGCAGGGGCACCCACTAGAATGGCATGCAGTGCATCATTTCTGCGGGATCTCTAGGGCTCTGACCCGGAGCGCCCGCTTGCCCCTCTGGTACTTTAGTAGGCTTGCCTGATAATCTAGGCAGAACTGACTCTCCATTAGACAAAACTTAAAGAAGAGAATGACCTGGGGAGTCATTCCTATTTTTGTCCATAAGCCCGTGGCCTACCTCATCGAGGCCAGCCAGGAGCACCCATGACAGCAGCAGATGGTGCAGTATAACTGGTAACTGTCATTGTCAACTTGCAAAGCAGCAGACGGTACAGTAGGGCTGGTAGCCATCTTTGCTAACTTGCAAAAAGCAAGGGGATGCTGCTGTGTAGCACTGCAGTACCACGTCTGTCAGCACTATAAAGAAGACATATGGTGACAGTGAAAAAAGGCTGAACGGGCTCCATGGTTGCTGTGCTATGGCGTCTGCCCGGGCAATCCAGGGAAAAGGGCGCAAAATGATTGTCTGCTGTTTTTTTCATGGAGGGAGGATTGAGTGATGACATTTACCCAGACTCACTCATGACACTATTTTTGCCCCATCAGGCATTGAGATCTCAACCCAGAATTCCAATGGGCAGGGGAGACTGCGGGAACTATGGGACAGTTACCCACAGTGCAACGCTCTGGAAATTGTATGAAGTCGAGGACACAGGCCCATACTAAGCACATTAATTGGGCGGTGTGCGTCCATGTACCAAGGCTAGCATCAATTTCCCTGGCCAGGCCCTTTGGAGGTTTGAGCTACTCCCTGTGGTCACCCCACTCAAGGAGTGTTCGTTCTAGGCAGAAAGCTGGCTAGACAGTAAAACTTCAGACGCTGCTCCCAATGCTACACTCAGTTTTTCCGAAAACTAGTATCTGTAAAATTAGTCTACTTTCTGGCCAGAAGAGACCATTACAGCATCTAATCTGACCCCCTGCATATCACAGGCCTCCTGCATGACACAATAGCTACTTCTAGGGGAAAGGCATCTAGTTTTCATTGAATGACTTCAGGGGATGGAGATTCCACCACTTTCCTTGGTAGCTTGTTCCTGTGGTGAATCATCCTCGCTGTTGATTATTTGTGCCTTAGTTGTAATATGAATTTGTCTCTTTTCACCTTCCAATCATTGGGTCTTGTTATGCCTTTCTCTGCTCCATTCAAGAGCCCTTTAATGTCCAATCTTTTCTCTCCATTAAGGCACTTCAACACTTCAGTTAAGTCACATTTCACTTTTCTTTTGATAAGCTAAACAGATGGAGCTCTTTCAATAGCTCACTAGAAGGCATTTTTCTCCAGCCCTCAGAACATTTTGGTGGCTTTTTGCTGCCCCAGCTCCAATTTCACAGTATCTTTTTCAAATGAGGACACCAAAACTGGAGACAGTATTCCAATATCAGTCTCACTGATGCCGTGTCACCTCCTGTGATGTTATTGACATAATCTGTAACTTTATAGATCACCATTGTGACCACTGTTCTATATTTACAGCCAATATGATAGAAAGGTTGTTGTGAAAGGGGTCTATGGAGAGGTTCCGATTGGCTGATTATAATTACGCTATCTCTAGATGTGTATCATTTTTGTAGTTGACTTTATGAATATTGGCTCTATGCTGTCTGTATTCAAACTTGTGCTATGCTTCCGAGGAACACCCCAGCCAGACAAGTTGGTGTCAGTTCTGCCTAGTCTGCTTGATGACCCATTAAGGACCATCAGCTCTACAATCAACCCATTGAGAGAAGGTAGATATGCCTTGTGGCTCAGCAAGGTATGCAGGGACCTGCCTATGGACAAAACTCAAAGGTTTTTCTATGCCACGTGCTGGATAGAGTGTCCTTGGGAAAAAGAAAACAAAGACCACATGGCAAGAGACTGTAAAAGGCTGATGCCTCGTCTCCATCTTGTCTTCAGTCCTGCTTCATACCTCTGAAGGGACTTTGATACAAACTGAAGCTCTGTACAAGGGACTGAATGACCCATCCCAGCTGTGGATGGACTCCAGAGACTTGATTTGAACCTGCAGTTTATTCCATCACTGCTACAAGCCTGAACCAAGAACTTTGCCATTACTGTATGTGAAGGGTTAAAATTCATGTGCATATTATATAACAACCTGGTCTACGGATTGTGCCAGCTCTTTTCCAGACCCAAAGTCCAGAGTATAATCAAGGGACCAGAAGCCTAGCAAATAGTGACCAGCTAAAAGAAAGCTGGGTAAACAAAAAGCCTTGCTTGCTAAGATAGGCTTGGTCAGCAAATTGCCAGGTGTTGGAGCTAAGAACTAAAGAATTGTATCTTATTCAGAGTTGCAGATTGAACAAAGAATCCCTGTTCCTATTGTGTAAGTCTCTTCTGTAGGGAGACGTTCTTCCCAGAAATCCAACCTTGAGTTTATGAAAAGTTGGCAGTTGTCAATATAAGATATGGCATCCTTCCACCTCCCTTCCCAGGGACCAATGTCTTGCCTTAAGACACACAGAAAACAATCTTTATTGCCATATACTTTCACTGTTTCTTTGCTTTAAACCCTAGGAATGTACCTGGAGGACAATCAAAGGAGTTGCTCCTTTCCTATGGACCTCAAATCAGAATTCAGCATAGATATTTTATACTAATAACATTTTATCAAAGTATTCATGAAATGTTAACTTGCTAACTTGAGACCATGGGTGGAGACATTATGTAACCTGTTAACCTTTGGCTACTGTGCTTATCATGTCTTGCTGCAAAACCTATCCCAGAGTTTGGAACTCCCTACCTCGTCTCTTTCCCCTACCCATGGAAAATCTATATATTCTATTGTAATCAATTAACAGTGTCTCTGAGCCTAATAAGCAAGGTGACACTCTGCCAGTTCTGTGTGTAATAAACTCCTATTCTTGCCCTCTACATGGTGGAGATTTATGTCCTTCACAGACACCTGCTGAACAAAGAGGAGATTCAGCATCCAGCTTGGCTGAATGTGTCTTCTCTCCCCACAGCTTGGTGATCTTCTGAGGAAATGGAGAAGACTGCCTTTGCCTAGCTGCACATTGCTTGCAAAAGAAACAAGTCTTTTTGGTGGCAAGTGTTGAAAGGAGCCATTAGACAAATGTGGAGACAGGAAAAATGTCCCCCAACTCAACTGGCATCTGTGGATGCTGAAGTCACAACACAAAGTGCTAAACAGTATATGAGCACAGGCTGGTGTCAGAAGAGTCTCTACCAAAGCCTTTTCCACCAGCAGGGGCCTCTCTGTGCGCAGAAATCCTGGTAGTGTGATGGCTGCAGGCAGTGGAGAACTCTATTTTGGCATCTCTTTGTCAGTGAACATCTACAGAGGCTGTTTAAGGGTCTTTAGATAGTGATCTTTGGGAAGAGCTATCTGAAGTGTCTTCCTAGTAACCAGAAGATCCTGGCTTGTCCTGCCAGTTCTTCCGTGCAAGTCTTGAGGGAAATGGGGAATGTCTGTAGTTTGGAATTTGCAGGTGTTGTCCTGGACCATCAAAGGGAACAGTTGCAAGTATTTTTTCAAGGCAGGCGCCATGGCTTGGGTGGTTAAAGCACCTGTCTAGTAAACAGGAGATCCTGGGTTCAACTCCCAGTAGTACCTTGTTCTACGGGTTTTGTCTCCTCTGCTCACATTTTCCTGTGTCTTTCTAGGAAACAGAAGAGACCTCCCTTGGTATCCAAGTCATTGCTTGCTAAGGAAAAGGCTTCTTTGGAGAGAAACATTGGAAAGAATCAAATCACAAGCCTGGAGTTGATGAAAAGGCTGCTGTGACTGGCATTGGCATGGTGGTTGCTTTGACTGCAATTGCTGCAAAACAGAAGCCTGCACACGTCCTTGTGATTCGCTGGGGATGTCGACACACAGATGTCATGTCATCTTCCTTTTGATTGTCACTGATGAAAAATGGAGCAGCTGAGAGAAAAGTCCCAGAGGCACTTGCCAGGTAAAGTAGAGGTTAGAGATGGAGCACCCAGTGGTGCGTGGCCAAATCTGTCCACTCCTACCACTTTTTGGTCAATCTTTTGAAGGATCAGAGAAGACTGCCTCTGCCTTGCAGTGCAAATGCTTCCAAAAGAAACCGGTCATTTTTTCTGACAAGTGTTGGAAGAGGCACCTAAGAAATGTGGAGACAAGGAAAAGGTCATCGTAACTCAACTTGCATCCATGACTCTTGAGGCCACAACGCAGAGCACTGAGCACTGTACGACCACAGCTGTGGACAGAAGGGCCTTTTTCAAAGGCATTTTCCATTAGCAGGGTCTTCTCTGTTCACAGAATTTCTGATAGTTTGATGTCTGCTGGCACTGGAGATCACTATTTTGGCATCTCTCTCTCTGTCTCAGTGAGCACCCGCTGTGGTTGTTGAAAGTCTGTGATGGGATCTATGGGATGCAACTGAACAGTGGGACCCCTGAGCCCTTTGTCCCACCACCTGGGCTCCCTCTCACACATGTGATGCTGAGACAAGCTGTGAATCTCTGGCAGATATTGCACTTACACAGACATCCGTAGGTAGGGACACAGCCAACTGAATTACATGAATGCTTCTGCAGCCACTCATAACACTAATGATAGAAAGTCGCCCCCCCTACAGCTCTGCAGCCTTGCACCCCTGGATCATACCATCTTGCCTTAATCAGAAGCCTGATCAGTGTGAGTTTATTACACAGGGTCCACCCCTCCCTCACTGTGAATAGTACATGAACCAGCCTTGTAATGGAGCTGAGATTTCGCAAGAACTTCAAGCAAAATACACCAGTTTAAGTAGAGCATAAACAGATTTATTAACTACAGAAAGATGGAGTTTTAAGGATTATAACTGGTAGGAATAAAAGATCAAAGTAAATTACCATGGAAATTAAAGATAAATTCACAATCTAAACTTTACACCTTATTACACTAGGGCGTAGTTCAGTTATGTACACAGGAAGGCTTAATGCTCGAGCTGCTGCACATGCTGGGCAGGCTTAAGGTCGGGCTCCCCATGGCAGGAGAGAAGAAGACTCGGCCCCTGGAGGGGCAGGCTGGGGCTTCCTGGATCCCAGTTGCTCACAGCTAGCCCAGCCTCCACCTCTAAAACCATCAGTCATGCCCCCAGGTTGGCCATAAAGGAGCCGCCATTCTCCACTTGGACTAAGCTTTGCTTGTTTTCCTTTCACTCAGAACCTGCCTTCTTCTCCTGGGCTGCAAGTAGCCACTCCTGGGAAGCCAAGAGGCAGGCACAGGATTCTACCTCCCAGCAGCCAACCACACCTCCCCAGGCTTTACAGAATGAAGGGTGGTGCTCTACTAACCCCACTTAGCCGCACAGCTTCTTCCCTGCCTTCCTCAGCTCAACTTTCCTCTATTGCCCCATTTCTGCCTCACTTCCTCCTTTGGCCAGTCACGCAAAGGAGCCCAGCAGGAAGTGGGAGCCTCTATAGGCCAACCTCCAACAGCAGAGGTGGCCAAGCCACAAGCCTCCAAATGGTGACTGGCCTAACTACTCTAGGTTCTCCAGCCTGACACCAAGGTGCTTTCTCCACTGGTGTCAGCATCCTCTGTCATGCAGGGGTTGGAGTTATCCCAGGGACAGGCCAATAGGAGGAATGCCCTTTCTGAATAACAAGGGGATCTGGGAAAAGGAAGCCAGCATGTTTCTGCCTGGTTTTGAACCAGGGACCTTTTGCGTGTTAAACAAACGTGATAACCACTACACTACAGAAACTCCACCTACTGGGTTGTGGCTTACTCTGGCACAGACTGATGGACAAATCTAGAGAATGTGGTGGTAGCCCCTCGATAGGTCAGCTGGCAGGGCAGAGGACTGGAGCCAGGACCCAGGAAGTCGTCCTTTCCTCGCCCGTGTGACTCCAGCTTGAGGGAGAGCTTCTTTTTCTTCTCCTTGCTGACAAAGAGCAAGAGAAGAATGAAAGGTCAGGTGGGTCAACTCGGTGAAGAAGCTCATGCTGTCTTTTCCTGCTGCATAGCCTGAAATGAGGGACTCGTGGCAGTTAAAGGAAATGCTCCACTCTCAGAAAACATCCCGCCCGTGCATAAAGGAGGATTGAAGAGCCTGTTAGTCTAGCACGCTCCCAACTGAACTGTTTCAGCAGCTGCTAGGTTTCTTTTTGGCCTGTTACTTTTCTGTCTGGGATGTTGTTGTCAGCTGTGGCACAGAAAAAGGACGTCATTGCGAGCTGCCCATGAAGATAAGATTAACTTTTGCCTTCCTTGCTCGGCTTTACTTGCTTCCTCACCCTATTCCTGCCTTAGTTCCTGTGTTACCTGAAGGCAACGGGGGCCCAGCAGTACGAAGAGGAAGTTAGACAGCTAGACCCTGGTGGCAAAAGTTCTACCACCGCTTGCCACCCCACTCTCTTCTCCCAGCTTCACATATTGACCGCCAGGGACTTGGTGCCCAGCAGCGCAACGGAAGGCAGTGGACAGAGCCACCCTCGCCTTGAAGCTCTGGCTCATTAAACCGTATCTTCAGTCGCTGATGGCCAATGAGAGACCAACAGCGCTTGCTATTTTAGCACTTGAAAATGCCATTGGTCAGTCACTGGATCTCTTTAATGCTGTTACATAACAAATAAAAATAGAATCACAGTGTGACATTCTGTACCTTTGGGGGAGTGTGCTGTAACCCCCATATTCCTCATTTTCATATAATCGTGATCTTATATACAGAGCATGCCTTGTAAGGTATCAGGGGAAAGGATATGATCTGCTGAAAGTCATTTCTCTACCCATAGATGTTTACCATTCATGCATATGAAGTTATGAGAATTGTGCAGTGTGGTTATCACTATGCTGTAAGGTGGGGGAGTCAGCCAAATATTAGCTCCCCAGTGATAACAGCAAGGAAAGTAACCAACACCCGGACAGGGTGTCAAACAACCCATCAACAGCCATTGTTCAGCAAGGGAGCTACAGTGCAATCACTTACCTGCAAGAGGACATCCCAGGGGAATTGCTCAGACTTGCTTGGAGAGACGCAGTGATGCTCACCTGACTCTGAAGGGGGAGCAAAGCCAAGAGGGAAGAAAGGACATGATAAAAGCAGAGACATTTGCCATGCTTTGTCTCTCTCGTCCACCTACATCTACAGACACCCCCACACCAAGCATCTGAAGCGCTGCCGAAAGGGGAGAGCTTGGCTGAAAAGCTACCAGCCGGCCTGTGGTGAGAAGCATCTAAGTTTGTAAGGGCATTGAAAGGGTTAAGATCAGCTTAGAGTGCATTTTGCTTTTATTTCACAAAAACAACGAGGAGTCCGGTGACACCTTAAGAACTAACAGATTTATTTGGACACAAGCATTCGGGGGTAAAAAGCCTTCTTCTTCAGATGCATGGAGTGAAAATTGCAGATAGAGGCATAAATATATATTGGAACATGATGTAACGGGAGTTACCATTCAAGGGGAGAACCAGTGTTGAAGGCTAATTCAGTCAGGGTGGATGTGGTTCTCTCCAAGTAATTGACAGGGAGGTGTCAATACCAAGAGAGGGAAAATTGCTTTTGTAGTGAGCCAGTCACCCGCAGTCCCTCTTCAAGCTCAAATTAATGGTGTTAAGTTTGCAGATCAGTTGTAACTCTGCAATTTCTCTTTGAAGTCTGTTTTTGAAGTTTTTTGAATGGCTTCTTTTAAATGGCTACTTTGAATGGCTACGTTTAATTGTGTTATTGAATATGAACATGTAAACGTGTTATGGAAGTCCCATGTGGTCTAGTGGTTAGGATTCTTGGCTTTCACCCAGAGAGCCTGGGTTCAATTCCCCACACAGGAACAATGCAGAGCTTCTCCTTGGAGGGGAGACAGAAAACAAAAAGAATGGGAAGGGATCCTGCCAGCAGCAGAGCTGGATAGAGTTGGGAGCAGTACTGGATTTGACATGGTGCCATAGTACTAGGCCCAAGCTCTGAAGGGACCTGTAACAGTAACTTCCTCCACTCTGCAGGAAGGGAGCCTCAGAGCAGCCTGGATTCAGGAGGGGAGCGGAGACCCCATCGGGCCCTGGGAGCTGTAGTTCCTTGACCAGCTCCCTGCCTTGGAGCAGAGAAGGAACATTTCCCAGCATTCCCTTGGCTGCTATCAACAGGAAGGGGAGGGGGGAAGCTGTGAGACTCCATGCGCTGCAGCTTGCTGTGGCTGGGGGGCTGGCTGCTAGAAGGGGGTGCCACCTGTGAATAGGGAAGAGGTGTGACGAAGGAGTAGAAGGCTTTGGCCCAGGTAGCACCCTCAGAAGACTTCCCCAGATAGGCTTAGGGATGCTGGTGTGACCTCGCCTGGCAGCCCCAAAGATGGAACTGGGTGGACTAATTGGACAGGGCCCCTCTCTATCTGAAGCTGGGCAAGGGAGGTATGTGGATCCCACCAGAAGGTAAAATGGTAAGGAAGGAAGGGGAGGCTCTACTGGACCTGGACAGCTTCAGATACAGGACAGGAGGATTTCCACTTCTGATCCATGAAAATAGAAATTGACTTTTCCTTTCCAGATGTATCTAATATTCATAAAGGGAATCTAGCCCCTGCCTTCCAGGTCTGAACACCTCAAAATCAGGAGTGCTCAAGCTCAATTTGGGCAGCTGTTACTTCATTTCTCCCAAATGAAATATGCTGATCCACTGTCATTTACTGTAGAAAAATTAGGAGAAAATTGAGCAACAAACGTTGGGGTCTTCACAGTGCTAACGAGGGCTGGAATTGCTGTTTTCAACAGCCATTACACTTTTTTTTTTGTTTTGTTTGTTTAAAAGGAAGACAGTGATAGTGCACTGGCAAATTCCCCATAGAAACAAAGAATGGAACAAAAGAATAATAAAGGAACCTCAACTTTCCTCATTTATGTTGGACGGTCTTATTAGATGGTTCCAGACATCTTCCAATCACAGAAGCTGATAATTGTTCCACTTTACTGCAGTTCTGTAACCATGCAGGAACCTAGAGGAGGAAAGTGCCTATCTCCAGAGTCTGCAGCTGCCTAGGGCCAGTGCTGAGGATTTAGAGTCCCTAGTGCTGCCCTTGCAAGGTTCAAGCATGCTCAGCCTTGGCATTGCCTCCGCTCCTGCGGCTAGTAGCTGCAGCTGTCTAAGGCTGGCCTCTGGCAGTTGCCCCATGGCTGTAGCTAGAGAAACTACAAGTGGCTCTATGACTCCTGGGGCCATTAAGCTAGAGCACCTAAAGACACCGGAGTTAACCTCAAGGAACAGAGGTCACCAGTAGGAAAGGAATGTCGGGGGAGCAGGGAAGGCGGGAGCAGGTCAGGCTTGCATAGGGAGCTTCCAGCTGGTTGGGAGCATGTCCAAAGTAGAAAGGAAACAAGTATGGGGAGAGGTGGTGGTGACCAGGTAGCAGACTAGCATGTAGATGGGAGCAGAGGGAGAGACGCTGGTGTCTTCAGATTCCCAAGGGCTAAGTCCTCACTTTGGGGAAATGGTGTTTGCAGGTGGCTTGCTCACATGGCAGGATGGGGGCTGAGGGAGGGATCTGTCAGAACTGATCAGGTGTCTGCTGGCTTTAGGACTTTGAGCTGAGACTAGGACCACATGCAGTGACTGGTGACATGGGGGGGTACTGGAGACATGGCTAGAGAAGGTCTGAATGAGGAAAGAGATAAATCTGTGGGGAGTTTCCTTGGTCACTATGAAAGTTCTGCTCACTCTGGACACTGGTAAACCCACATGGGTGTACAGCTCAATAAGAAAACCCGCGGGCTGAGGGAGCTGTGTATGGCAATGCATATAGTTATGGAGAGGTGTGTGATCAAAATGAAAAATGTCTCTGAGGTTCAGTACCGGGTATACGAAGGCACCAATGGCACTGCCCCACCAGGCCCACACTCGGAGCCCACAGTGACTACACTGGGGCCCACAAATATGTTTGGTGCCAGGGCCAACAAAAGGTTAATCCAGCCCTGACTGCCTGAGCACTATTCCAGCCTCACATTTTTATGTGGAACAACCACAGTGAGAGCTGCAGAGCACTCCCCCGCAACACACACGCACACACTCGTCCTGGTGTTGGGAGGGGAACAGGAGAAAGGACAAAAGAAGAGATGAAGAGAAAGGAGGTAGGGACAGGTGGATGGAGGAAAAGGTGAAACACAAAGGACAAACCCTAATGTCCCCATGATTCTAAGGGACAAAATCCCAGGTGCAGAATAAAATTCTGCCTCCTTAAGCTCATGTTTTCCATGCCTAGAATTCAACTCTCACCAGATGGATCAGACTGAACAGGTTTCACACCTCCAGGAGGCTCTTACCTTCTAAACAGGGACGGCTGTTTTCTAGTAAAATCACTACAAGTGAAGGAGAAAACTGGAAAGAGGTTTCTCCTGGCGCTCACGTCCGTGAACCCGAATACTCTCTCAGTCCTCAGACAGAGACCTGGAGAAGGAGACTTGCTGAAGCAAAGCCACAGGGGTCTCTGAGGTTTCCCTAGCCCCTGGCCCCTGACTGATGTCAGGATCTCTCTGTGAGGTCACCACCTGCTCACCAATAGTCTTTGACCAATAGTGTGAGGTCCTGCAAAAGGCCTTTGTGATGTCACTGCCACACCTCGCCCTTGCTGTGCCAATGTCCTGCCCCTGGCCAGGCAGTTTGGAGCTTTGATCTACTCCCTGTGGATCACCTCACTCAAGGAGCTTTTCTATAGAGCATACTCAAATGTCTAAGCACACGAGTGCCATGGCAATGAACTGACACACATAGCACCAAGATGAGATCAATAATAGACTAACCTATAGGAGAAGGACACCCCAGCATTAGTAGGGGAGAAATCCCTACTGAACATGCATTACACCTAGCAGGCCCTGCGTGGAGTCGGGCGGGGGCTGCGGAGGGGGGAGACCTGGGAAAGGGATGGATGGAAAATGTCAGTGAAGCCGGGACATGGCCGGGGGGCGAGGGGAGAAGAGCAAGTGACCCCTGAGGAGCGGGGAGAAAAAGGGAGGGCTAAGATCCCCTTGGAATTACCACTGCCCCCTCCGTGGAGACCCCCCTCCTCTCCTGTCCTGCCCCCTTTCTCCCTAGAGAGCAAGAAGCAACATCCAGGCTGACACCCCCTTCCCTCAAACCCCTGAGAAGTTCCCTGTTCCCCTCCCCCCATTGTGCCCCATTTTCTCTCCCCTTTGCCAATGGCCAGTTCAGATCTCAGGTTTGGGGTGTTTCCCCCCATTTTCACCTGCAGTGATTTGTCCTTGTGTAGGTGGGAACTGGTTCCCCCGAGTGATTTCTGAACTGGGCAGAGGCTGGGGGGGGTCCTGAAACAGGGACACCTCTGGACTGGGCTGGGGGGGCCACTCTCTGCTGGCAACAGGGCGTGGGAAGGGCCAGGAAGGGGAGGGTGGAGCAAGTGTCCCCCATAGAAAGGGTCCAGCCTCAGGCTGCTACCAGTTGCACATTCCTATCCTGGCCGGGGGGGGGGGCTTTCTCCAGCTGGGACCTGCCCCCTAGGCAGCAACAGGATCTGATCGCACCAGCCCCGCCTGGAGCCCCCAGTGAGTGAGAGACCCCAGAGGGGGAGGGTGAGGGAGCACTGGGCCCTGACAGGAAAGTGACTCTCTCCCCTCAGATCTTGGTGTTTTCCTCTCATGTTATCAAATATGCAGTTTGTGACACAATTTCTTTGCAAATCTCAAAGATTCAAATAAAATAACCTAAACATTTGCCCCACTTCTCTCTAGTTGTCTATTTCTAATTGAATATGCCCTGAGATTTTCCTCTCTCTAATTATAAAATAATAAGAAAATCTCAGATTTACACCTTTTCTCCGATTATTGAACTCAAAATGTTTGCAAATGTTGCCCATTTCCTCTTTATTCATTTATCAAGAATTCATGTGAAACACTCAGATTTTACCTCCTATCAACAACTGATATAAAATCCCTCTGATTTTCCACTTACCTCTCTAGAATTTGCAAAATGGATCCAAAATCTCTGATTTCCACCCTTTGTCTTTCATTTCTGAACACTGATCTGAAAGCTCAGGTTTTCCCTCTGTGTCATTATCAAATGTCAATTAACAATCCTCTCAAGTTTTGTGCTGTTCCTTATGTTTCTAAATCACAAAAACTTCTTCCTTCGGGGGAACCTGTTGCCCTGAGTCGCTCTCCATTCTGGATATTGCAGGGGATTAAATTTCCCAGTGATTGTCTTTCTCCTCTCCTTTGAGAATCATTTGTTCCCTCTTTTAGCTCTGTTAGATATTTGCCAAAGAAAGAGACAAGCCTGATATTTAATACACATCAAAGCCAGAGGCCTCCCCCTGTTTGGGGATCAGTGGTTCGCAGGTGGTAGTGGGAGAGTTGGCTGGCCCCTTTTCTTTTCTCCAGCTGCCACAGGATGAGGGGGTCACTCTGAGTGCAGCATGTCTTGAGAAGTATCCCAAACCACAAGACAAATGGTCTCTGTGAAGGGTTGCTTCCCACAGTGCTAAGATGTAGCCACCTCTGGCAGGATCCATGGTGGCTGCTATTTGCTAGTGACAGGCCACAGAAATTTCTTACCTATTTTGCCCCTCCATGCCAGGCTGCACAACATATGGCCCACGGGCAACGTGCGGCCCGTGAAGTCTCACTGTGCGTCCCGCAGCCGGGAATCAAAGGGCTCTGGGCTGCCCGTAGCCGTGGGGAATCCAAACCCCTTTAAAGTTCAGCCGCGGCCGGGATTCAAAAGGTTCTGAGCTGCCCGCAGCCGCAGGGAGCCCAGAGCTCTTTAAATCTCAGCCGCGGAAAGGATTTATAGGGCTCTGGGCAGGCGGGCGGGGAGCTCAGAGCTCTTTAAATCCCAGCCACCAGGGCCAGTTTTAGGCCAATTTAACCAATTCCCTTGAATCGGCCTCGCTCCTAAGAGGACCCCGCACCCAAGCCCCAGTACCAGCAAAAGCCAGTGCGCTGTACCAGGGTGGCCCAGTTTCCCCAGGGGGCAATTTAAAAGGCCTGGGGCTCCCAGCAGGGGCTGGAACCCCAGGCCCTTTAAATTGCCACTAGAGCCCTGCTGCTGGAGACCTGGGGTATGGCTGCGGGGCTCTGGGGGCTATTTAAAAAGTCCAGGACTCCCATTGCTTCTACCTCCCTGGCCCTTTAAATAGCCACTGGAGCCCCGCCGCTTCCCCAGGGTTCCCGCGGCTATTTACAGAGCTGGGGCAGTGGAATCAGGGGCGCCCCGGGCCCTTGAAATAGCCCCCAAGCCCCAGGCTGCTGCTGCTACCCTAGTGGGAGAGGGGGGAGGAGGAGGAGGAGGAGGAGGAGGAGGAGAAGGAGGCACTCACCATAGAGGATGGGCTGTACCCCCTGTACCTGCACCCCCTGCCCTGCCTGCAGCCAGCCCGTCCCCAGCCAGCCCCTGCTGCACCCCCTGCCAGCACCAGCCCCGCACCTCCTGCCCTGCTTGCACCAGTTAATACCTGCAGCCTGCCCATCTCCAGCCAGCCCCAAACCCCCTTCCTTGCCTTCAGCCATGCACTAACCCCTGTCTCCAGCCAGCTCTACACCCCCTTCCCTGTCTCCAGCCAGCCCCGGCCGCACTGCCTGCCCTGCCCGCACCAGCCCTTCATCCCCTGCCCTGTCTCCAGCCAACCCCTGCCATACTGCCTGCCCTGCCCGCACCAGCCCTGCACCCCCTGCCCTGTCTCCAGCCAACCCCGTACCCCCTGCCTTGCCTTCAGCCCTGCACCATCCCGTCTCCAGCCAACCCCTGCTGCACCCCGCTGCCTGAAGCCAGCCAGTCCCGCACTCCTTTGTCTCCAGCCCTGCCAACCCATGCCGCACCCTCCCTGTGGCCCTGCCTGAAGCCAGCCAGCCCACCCCACACCTCTTGTCTCCAGCCTGCCCCACACCCCTTGCCCAGCCTGCAGCCAGACCCTACCTCTCGCATCCTCCCCCTCCCCCACCTCCAGCCAGCCCCATGTTCACTGGTGCCCTGCAGTTCCGAGGGAAGTAACCCTGCACACCTGCTTCAATGAGATGGGCAGGGAGCAGCTGGGACCCACACATGTGCACCCTAGCACACCCTAAGGGAGTGGCAGAGCTCATTTCTAGTTCAGACCCATGTTTTTAAAAAAGAACTTTTAGGTAGGGTTAACATACATCTGTACTTTCTCGGACATGTCAGGCTTTTTGGTTCTTAAATCGCCATCTGGGAGGAAAATACGGACGTATGGTAACCCTACTGGTACAAAAAATACATACTGTGGCAGAACTTTTTATAGGGAACCGGTTGTTAAGAACTGAAAGGCTTTTTTTTCCCCAATCATCCCTGCGGGGCCCCTCCAAAAATGTTCAAATTGGGCCCCGCACTTCCTAAAGCCGGCCTGCCAGCCACGGCCGGGATTCAAAGGGCTCTGGGCTGCTCGCAGAGATTCCCGGCCGCAGCTGAGGTTTAAAGGTCTCAGGACTCCCCACCGCCACGGGCAGCCCAGAGCCCTTTGAATCCCGGCAGCAGCTGAGATTTAAAGGGCTCAGGGATCCCTGTGGCTGCAGGCAGCACAGAGCCCTTTGAATCCTGACGGCAGCTCCAGGGGATGGAGTGAGGCTGGGTTTTCAAGGGCTCAGGCTCCCCTCAGCAGCAGGAGCTCTGGGACCTTTAAATCCCTGCCCCAGCCCTGAAAAGCTCCGGGTTCCCCCAGTCGTCAGAGCCCTAGGCCCTTTTATTTGACCCTGAGGGCTCCCAGCCACCTCTTTGGCTGGGAGTCCCTGGTTGATTTAACATCAAGTAACACCTCCCCACCACCAACCTTCCTTTTTGACCCACAGCTGTTTTGGTGGGGCGGCGCTGGGGAAGGAGGGTTTGTTTCTGCAGGGCTGGGCGGGGTGTTTCCGCCAGGCTGGGAGGTCCTGAGTGGGAGGTGTTTCCGCAGGGCCGGGGGGTTTCGGTCCTCAGCTGTTTTCTTTGGAGTATTGTGGCCCTCGCTGTTTTACTCAAAGTACTGTACAGGAACTTTTCAGGGGGATTAAGGCAAAATGCTCATATATTAGTAATACAGGTATCAATTAATACTCTATGATATGCACATGAGATATATATCACAGTCATGCATTCACGCACACACACAGACATAAACACACTCCGTCTTGCTGTTGTTACCAACTAGTTGCTCCCCTTAACTGTACTGGCCAGGTGAGTTAGATGGAGAAGGGGTGGAGCCGGGCTTCTACCGACCCAAATCGATGGTCCGATGGTGACAAGACGAGATCCGGGGTCCTTCTGCAAGACACCTCGCATTTATAGCAGCTTCCCTCTTATGCAAATCTAGACCAGATTCAAAATCTGGGTCTGCGTCCGTTGGTCTTTGTGCTGCTTTTCTCTGGGTGTTGTCCCAATGCTGCTCAAAGAGGGTGTTTTCTAAAGAAGGTGCTTGCTTCTAATCCCTGAGGCCATCAATATGTCTGCTCTTCTTTATTGGGCCCACTTGATAAGTTGTATTGTCCTTTGCTCTGGCTCCCATTCCCTCTTCAACTGTTGTAGCTGTCTGGAGGTGGGTGTCTTCCAAGCCTCACTCATTCACACCTCATTCAGTCAATAAAGCAATTGATTACAGAGTGCGGGGGAAGATCTTATTCTACTTCTAGCAAAAAGGCACATGTTTTCTTTTACTTTAACTATACTATCCTTAGGGGCTATAACATTTGATACAAAGTTTTCTACCAATTTTCTATATAGGGATCTAATACAAAGTTGTATGAAAATAGAGAGGCACAATGCCAAGTCATATGAATTACAAAATAACATCATGCCGGATGCAATGTCATAAAGATAAAGATACTTAATACAAAATAACACAATGCAACGTTATAAAGATTTATAGAGATAGTTAATACAGAGATTTCTCTACATCACCACTTTACGAGTTGTGCAGGCCTGCTGACGGCATTCGCGGGGCTTCTTGCTCGTGTGGATTCTCTGATGCTGAATAAGGTGAGAGCTGAGATTGAAGGTTTTCCCGCACTCACAGCATTCATAGGACCCCTCCTGCGTGTGGATTCTCTGATGCCGAATAAGGTGTGAGCTGCGACTGAAAGTTTTCCCGCACTCACTGCATTCATAGGATCTCTTCCCTGTGTGGATTCTCTGATGCCCAATAAGGTGCGAGCTGCGACTGAAAGTTTTCCCGCACTCATTGCATTCACAGGGCCTCTCCCCTGTGTGGATTCTCTGATGTTGAGAAAGGCCTGATCTGTAAGTGAAGTTTTTCCCACACTCAGCACATGTATTTTTTTTGCTTTTCCCTG
>NW_026114947.1:0-31589 GCF_025201925.1 Gopherus flavomarginatus | reverse complement strand
GCTCCAGGGGCCTGACCCCTGGGGCCCCAACACCAGCTCCAGGGGCCCAACCCTTGAGCGCTCGAACCATAGCTCCAGGGGCCTAATCCCTGGGGGCACCAAGCCCAGCTCTAGGGGCCGAACCCCTGGGAGCCCCAACACCAGCTCCAGGGGCCCAACCTCTGAGCACCCGAACCATCGCTCCAGGGGCCCAATCCCTGAGCGCCCGAACCATAGCTACAGGGGACTAACCCCTGGGGCCCCAAAACCAGCTCCAGGGGCCCAACCCCTGGGGGCCACAACACCAGCTCCAGGGGCCCAACTCCTGAGCGCCCGAACCATAGCTCCAGGGGCCTAACCTCTGTGGTCCCCAACACCAGCTCCAAGGGCCCAAGCCCTGAGCGTCTGAACCATAGCTCCAGGGGCCTAACCCCTAGGGGCCCCAACCCCAGCTCAAGGGGCCCAACCCCTGGGAGCACCAACACCAGCTCCAGGGCCCAACCCCTGAGGGCCCGAATAATACCTCCAGGGGCCTAACCCCTGGGGGCCCCAACATCAGTTCCAGGGGCCCAACCCTTGAGCGCTCGAACCATAGCTACAAGGGCCTAACCCCTGGGGGCCCCCACCCGAGCTCCAAGGGCCCAAAACCTGAGCGCCTGAACCATAGCCCCAGGGGCCTAACAACTGGGGGCTCCAACCCCAGTTCCAGGGGACCAACCCCTGGGGGCCCCAAAACCAGCTCCAGGGGCCCAACCCCTGAGCGCCCAAACCATAGCTCCAGGTGCGTAACCACTGGGGCCGCAACACCAGCTCCAGGGGCCCAACCCCTGGGGGCCCCAACACCAGCTCCAGGGGCCCAACCCCTGAGCGCCCAAACCATAGCTCCAGTTGCCTAACACCTAGGGGCCCCAACCCCAGCTCCAGGGGCCCAACCCCTGAGGGCCCCAACACCAGCTCGAGGGGCCCAAACTGTGAACGCCCGAACCATAGCTCCAGGGGCCTAACCCCTAGGGGCCCCTGCCCAGCTCCAGGGGCCCAACACCTGGGGGCCCAAACAACAGCTCCAGGGGCCCAACCCCTGAGCGCCCGGCCCATAACTCCAGTGGCCTAACCCCTGGGGCCCCAACACAAGCTCCAGGGGCCCAACCCCTGGGGGTCCCAACACCAGCTCCAGGGGCCCAACCCCTGAGCGCCCGAACTATAGCTCCAGTGGCCTAACCCCTAGGCGCCCCAACCACAGCTCCAGGGGCCCAACCCCGGGGTCCCAACACCAGCTCGAGGGGCCCAAACTGTGAACGCTCGAACCATATCTCCAGGGGCCTAACCCCAGGGGGCCCGAACCCCAGCTCCAGGGGTCCAAACCCTGGGGCCCTCGACCCCCGCTCCAGAGGCCCAACTCCTGAGCGCCCGAACCATAGCTCCAGGGCCCTAACCCCTGGGGCTCCAACACGAGCTCCAGGGGCCAAACCCGTGGGGCACCCAACACTAGCTCCAGGGCCCCAACCCCTGGGCCCCCGAACCATAGCTCCAGGGGCCTAACCCCTAGGGGCCCCAACCCCAGACCCAGGGGCCCAACCCCTGGGGGCCAAAACATCAGCTCCAGGGGCCCAACCCCTGAGCGCCCGAACCATAGCTCCAGGGGCCTAACCCCCGGGGGTTCCAACCCCAGCTCGAGGGGCCCAACCCCTGGGGCCCTGGACCCCAGCTCCAGGGGCCCAACCCATGAGCGCCCGAACCATAGCTCCATTGGCCCAATCTCTGAGCTCCCGAACTATAGCTCCAGGGGCCTAACCCGTTTGGCCCCAACACCAGCTCCAGGAGCCCAACCCCTGTGGGACCCAAAACCAGCTCCAGGGGCCCAACCCCTGGGGGTCCCAACACCAGCTCCAGGGGCACAACCCCTTAGCGCCCGAACTATAGCTGCAGGGACCTAACCCCCGGGGGCCCAAACCCCAGCCCCAGGGGCAAAACCCCTGGGGGCCCAAACACCAGCTCCAGGGGCCCAACCCCTGAGCGCCCGAACCATAGCTCCTGCGGCCTAACCCCTGGGGACCCCAACACCAGCTCCAGGGGCCCAACCCCTGAGCGCCTGAACCATAGCTCCAGGGGCCTAACCCCTGAGGGCCCCCACCCCAGCTCCAAGGGCCCAACCCGTGAGCGCCTGAACCATAGATCCAGGGGCCTATCCCCTGGGGGCCCCAATACCAGCTCCCAAGGCCCAGCCCCTGAGCGCCCGAACAATACCTCCAGGAGTCTAACCCCTGGGTGCTCCAACACCAGCTCCAGGGGCCCAACCCCTGAGCGTCCGAACCATAGCTCCAGAGTCCTAACCCCTGGGGGCCCCCACCCCAGCTTCAAGGGCCCAACCCCTGAGCGTCCGAACCATAGCTGCAGGGGCCTAACCCCTGGGGGCCCCAACCTCAGCTCCAGGGGCCCAACCCTTGGGGGCCCCAACACCAGTTCCAGGAGCCCAACCCCTGAGCGCCCAAACCATAGCTCCAGAGGATTAACCGCCGGCGGTCCCAACACCAGCTCCAGTGGCCCAACCCCTGGGGGCCCCAACACGAGCTCCAGGGGCCCAACCCCTGAGCGCCCGAACCATAGCTCCAGGGGCCTAACCCCTAGGGGCCCCAACACCAGCTCCACGGGCCTAACCCCTGGGGTCCTCGACCCCAGCTCCAGAGGCCCAACCCCTGAGCTCCCGAACCATAGCTCCAGAGGACTAACCCCCGGCGGTCCCAACACCAGCTCCAGTGGCCCAACCCCTGGAGGCCCCAACCCCAGCTCCAGGAGCCCAACCCCTGGGGGCCCCAACACCAGCTCCAGGGGCGCTCAGGGGTTGGGCCCCTGGAGCTGGTGTTGGGGCCCCCAGGGGTTAAGCCCATGGAGGTATTGTTCGGACGCTCAGAGGTTGGGCCCTTGGAGCTGGTGTTGTGGCCCCCTGGGATTAGGCCCCTAGAGCTATGGATCGGGCGCTCAGGGGTTGGGCCCCTGGAGCTGGTGTTGGAGCCAACAGGGGTTGGGCTCCTGGAGCTGGTGTTGGGGCCCCACGGGTTAGGCCCCTGGAGCTATGGTTCGGGCGCTCAGGGGTTGGGCCCCAGGAGCTATGGTTCGGGCACTCAGGGGTTGGGCCCCTGCAGCTATGGTTCGGGCGCTCAGGGTTTGGGCCCCTGGAGCTGGTGTTGGGGATCCCAAGGGTTGGGCCCCTGGAGCTGGGGTTGGGGCCCCCAGGGGTTAGGCCCCGGGAGCTGGTGTTGGGGCACCAGGGGTAAGGCCCCTGGAGCTATGGTTCGGGCGCTCAGGTTTTGGGCCCATGGAGCTGGTGTTGAGGCCACCAGGGGTTGGGCCCCGGGAGCTGGTACTGGGGCACCAGGGGTTAGGAACCTGGAGCTATGGTTCGGGCGCTCAGGTTTTGGGACCTCGGAGCTGGGGTGGGGGCCCCCAGGGGTTAGGCCCCTGGCGCTATGGTTCAGGCGCTCAAGTGTTGGGCCCCTGGAGCTTGAGTTGGGGCCCCCAGGGGTTAGGCCCCTGGAGCTATGGTTTCGGGTGCTCAGGAGTTGGGCCCCTGGAGCTGGTGTTGGGGCCCCAAGGGTTTGGGCCCCTGGAGCTGGTGTTGGATCCCCAGGGTTAGGCCCCTGGAGCTATGGTTCTGGCGCTTAGGGGTTGGACCCCTGGAGCTGGTGTTGGGGCCCCCAGGTGTTGGGCCCCTGGAGCTATGGTTCGGGCTCTCAGAGGTTGGGCCCCTGGAGCTGGTGTTGGGGCCCCCAGGGATTAGGCCCCTGGAGGTATTGTTCTGGCGCTCAGGGGTTAAGCCCCTAGAGCTGGTGTTGGGCCCCCCAGGGGTTAGGCCTCTGGAGCTATGGTTCGGGCGCTCAGGGGTTGGACCCCTGCAGCTGGTGTTGGGGCCCCCAGGGGTTGGGCCCCTGGAGCTGGGGTTCGGGCCCCCGGGGATTAGGCCCCTGGAGCTATGGTTCGGGCGCTCAGGGGTTCGGCCCCTGGAGCTTGTGTTCGGGCCCCCAGGGGTTGGGCCCCTGGAGCTGTGGATGTAGCCCCCGGGGGTAAGGCTCCTGGAGCTATGGTTCGGGTGCTCAGGGGTTGGACCCCTGGAGCTGGTGTTGCGGCCCCCAGAGGTTGGGCCCCTGGAGCTGTGGTTCGGGCCAATGGGGATTAGGCCCCTGGAGCTATGGTTCGGGCGCTCAGGGGTTCGGCCCCTGGAGCTGGTGTTGGGGCCCCTAGGGGTTGGGCCCCTGGAATTGGGGTTGGGGCCCACGGGGGTTAGGCTCCTGGAGCTATGGTTCGGACGCTCAGGGGTTGTGCCCCTGGAGCTGGTGTTGAGGCCCCCGGGGGTTGGGCCCCTGGAGCTGGTGTTGGAGCCCCAAGAGTTAGGCCCCTGTAGCTATGGTTCGGGCGCTCAGTGGTTGGGCCCTTGCAGCTGGGGTCGAGGGCCTCAGGGGTTGGGCCCCTGGAGCTGGGTTTGGGGTCCCCGGGGATTAGACCCCTGCAGCTATGGTTCGGACGCTCAGGGGTTACGCCCCGGAGCTGGTGTTGGGGCCCCCAGGGGTTGGGCCCCTGGATCTGGGGTTAGGGCCCCTAGGGGTTAGGCCTCTTGAGCTATGGTTCAGACGCTCAGGGGTTGGGCCCCTGGAGCTATGGTTCGGGAGCTCAGGGATTGGGCCCCTGGAGCTATGGTTCGGGCGCTCAGGGGTTGGGCTCCTGGAGCTGGTGTTGGGGCCCCCAGGGGTTAGGCCCCTGGAGGTATTGTTCGGGAGCTCAGGTGTTGGGCCCCTGGAGCTGGTGTTGGGGCCCCCAGGGATTAGGCCCCTGGAGCTATAGTTCGGGCACTCAGGGGTTGGGCTCCTGGAGCTTGTGTTGCTGCCCCAGGGGTTGGGCCCCTGGGGCTGGTGTTGGGTCCCCAGGGGTTAGGCCCCTGGAGCTATGGTTTGGGCGATCATGGGTTGGGCCCCTAGAGCTGGTGTTGGGGCCCCCAGGAGTTGGGTCCCTGGAGCTATGGTTCGGGCGCTCTGGGGTTGGGCCCCTGGACCTGGTGTTGGGGCCCCCAGGGTTTGGGCACCTGGAGCTGGGGTTAGGTCCCTGGGGGATAGGCCCCTGGAGCTTCTTTCGGGCGCTAAGGGGTTGGGCCCCTGGAGCTGGAGTTGGGGCCCCAGGGGTTAGGCCCTGGAGCTATGGTTCGGGCGCTCAGGGGTTGGGCCCCTGGAGCTGGGGTCGAGTGCCCCAGGGGTTGAACCCCTAGAGCTGGGGTTGGGTCCCCCGGGGGTTAGGCCCCTGGAGCTATGGTTCGGGCGCTCAGGGGTTGGGACCCTGGAGCTGATGTTGGCCCCCCCAGAGGTTGGGCCCCTGTAGCTGGGGTTGGAGCCCCTAAGGGTTAGACCCCTGGATCTATGGTTCGGGCGCTCAGGGGTTGGGCACCTGGAGCTGGTGTTGGGGCCCCCAGGGGTTGGGCCCCTGGAGCAGGGGTTGGGGTCCCCGGGGGTTAGGCCCCTGGAGCTATGGTTCGGGCGCTCAGGGGTTGGGCCCCTGGAGCTGGTGTTGGGGCCGGCAGGGGTTGGGCCCCTGGAGCTACGGTTCGGGCGCTCAGGGGTTGGGCCCCAGGACCTGGGGTCGAGGGCCCCAGGGGTTGGTCCCCTGGAGCTGAGGTTGGGGCCCCCGGGGGTTAGGCCCCTGGAGCTATGGTTCGGGCGCTCAGGGGTTGGGCCCTTGGAGCTGGTCTGAGGGCCCCGAGGGGTTAGGCCCCTGGAGCCATGGTTCGGGCGCTCAGGGGCTGGGCCCCTGGAGCTGGTGTTGGGGCCCCCAGGGGTTGAGCCCCTGGAGCTGGTCTTGGGGCCCCAGGGGTTAGGCCATTTGAATTATGGTTCAGGCGCTCAGGGTTTGGGCCCCTGGAGCTGTGGTTCGGGCGCTCAGGGGTTGGGCCCCTGGAGCTCTTGTTCGGGCGCTCAGGGGTTGGGCCCCTGGAGCTGGTGTTGGGGCCCCCAGGGTTTAGGCATCTGAAGGTATTGTTCGGGCGCTCAGTTGTTGGGCCCGTGGAGCTGGTGTTGGGGCCCACAGGAATTAGGCCCCTGGAGCTATGGTTCGGGCGCTCAGGGGTTGGGCCCTTGGAGCTGGTCTGAGGGCCCCGAAGGGTTAGGCCCCTGGAGCTATGGTTCGGGCGCTCAGGGGCTGTGCCCCTGGAGCTGGTGTTGGGGCCCCCAGGGGTTGAGCCCCTGGAGCTGGTCTTGGGGCCCCAGGGGTTAGGCCATTTGAATTATGGTTCAGGCGCTCAGGGTTTGGGCCCCTGGAGCTGTGGTTCGGGCGCTCAGGGGTTGGGCCCCTGGAGCTCTTGTTCGGGCGCTCAGGGGTTGGGCCCCTGGAGCTGGTGTTGGGGCCCCCAGGGTTTAGGCATCTGAAGGTATTGTTCGGGCGCTCAGTTGTTGGGCCCCTGGAGCTGGTGTTGGGGCCCACAGGAATTAGGCCCCTGGAGCTATGGTTCGGCACTCAGGGGTTCGGCCCCTGGAGCTGGTGTTGGGGCCCCAGGGGTTGTCCCCCTGGAGGTATGGTTCGGCCGCTCTGGGGTTGGGCCCCTGGAGCTGGTGTTGGGGCCCCCAGGGGTTGAGCCCCTGGAGCTGGGGTGGGAGCCCCCAGGGTTTAGGCTTCTGCAGTTATCGTTCGGGCGCTCAGGGGTTGGGCCCCTGGAGCTGGTGTTGGGGCCCCCAGAGGTTGGGCCCCTGGAGATATGGTTCGGACGCTCAGGGGTTGGACCCCTGGAGCTGGTGTTTGGTCCCCCAGGGGTTGGGCCTCTGGACTTGAGGTTGGGGCCCCCGGGGGTTAGGCCCCTGGATCTATGGTTCGGGCGCTCTGGGGTTGGACCACTGGAGCTGGTGTTGGGGCCCCCAGGGGTTTGGCCTCTGGAGCTGCGGTTGGGACCCCCGGGGGTTAGGCCCCTGGAGCTATGGTTCGGGCGCTCAGGGGTTGGGCCCCTGGAGCTAGTGTTGGGGCCCCCAGGGGTTAGGCCCCTGGAGCTATGGTTCGGGCGCTCAGGGGTTGGGCCCCTGGAGCTAGTGTTGGGGCCCCCAGGGGTTGGGCCCCTGGAGCTATGGTTCGAGCGCTCAGGGGTTGGGCCTCTGGAGCTGGTGTCGGGGCCCCCAGGGGTTAGGCCCCTGGACGTATTGTTCGGGCGCTTAGGGGTTAGGCCCCTGGAGCTGGTGTTGGGGCCCCCAGGGGTTAGGCCCCTGGAGCTATGGTTCGGGCACTCTGGGGTTGGACCCCTGGAGCTGGTGTTGGGACCCCCAAGGGTTCGGCCCCTGGAGCTGGGGTTGGGGTCCCCGGGGGTTAGGCCTCTGGAGGTATGGTTCGGGCGCTCAGGGGCTGGACCCTTGGAGCTGGGGTTGCGGCCCCCAGGGGTTAGACCTCTGGAGCTATGGTTCGGGCGCTAAGGAGTTGGGCCCCTGGAGCTGGTATTCTGGCCCCCAGGTTTAGGCCCCTGAAGGTGTTGTTCGGGCACTCAGGGGTTGGGCCCTTGGAGCTGGTGTTGGGGCCCACAGGGGTTAGGCCCCTGGAGCTATGGTTCGGACGCTAAGGAGTTGGGCCCCTGGAGCTGGTGTTGGTTTCCCCAGGGGTTGGGCCCCTGGAGCTGGTGTTTGGGCCCCCAGGGGTTGGGCCCCTGGAGCTGCTGTTGGGGCCCCAGGGGTTGGGGCCCCAGGGGCTAAGCCCCTGGAGCTATGGTTCGAGCACTCAGGTTTTGGGCCCTTGGAGCTGGCTTGGGGGCCCCCAGGGGTTAGGCCCCTGGAGCTATGGTTCGAGCGCTCAGGGGTTGGGCCCCTGGAGCTGGTGTTGGGGCCCCCAGGGGTTAGGCCCCTGGATTTATTGTTCGGGCGCTCAGGGCTTGGGCCGCTGGAGCTGGTGTTGGTGCCCCCAGGGGTTAGGCCCCTGGAGCTATGGTTAGGACGCTCAGGGGTTGGACCCCTGGAGCTGGTGTTGGTTTCCCCAGGGGTTGGGGCCCTGGAGCTGGGCTTGGGGCCCCCAGGGGTTAGGCCCCTGTAGCTATGGTTCGAGCGCACAGAGGTTGGGCCCCTGTTGCTGGTGTTGGGGCCCCCAGGGATTAGGCCCCTGGAGCTATGGTTCGGGCGCTAAGTGGTGGGGTCCTTGGAGCTGGTGTTGGGGCCCCCAGGGGTTGGGCCCCTGGAGCTGGGGTTGAGGCCCCCAGGGGTTAGGCCCCTGGAGCTATTGTACTTGCGCTCAGGGGTTGGGCCCCTGGAGCTGGTGTTGTGGCCTCCAGGGGTTGGGCCCCTGGAGCTGGTGTTGGGGCCCCCAGGGGTTAGGTCCCTGGAGGTATTGTTCGGGCGCTCAGGGGTTGGGCCCCTGTAGCTGGTGTTGGGGCCCCCAGGGGTTAGGCCCCTGGAGCTGGTTTTGGGGCCCCAGGGGTTAGGCCCCTGGAGCTATGGTTCGGGCGCTGAGGGTTTGGGCCCCTGGAGCTATGGTTCGGGCGCTCAGGGGTTGGGCCCCTGGAGCTGGAGTTGGGGCCCCCAGGGGTTTGGCCTCTGGAGCCGGGGTTGGGGCCCCCGGGGGTTAGGCCCCTGGAGCTATGGTTCGGGCGCTCAGGGTTTGGGCCCCTGGAGCTGGTGTTGGGGCCCCCTGGGGTTGGGCCCCTGGAGCTGGGGTAGGGGCCCCCAGGGGTTAGGCCCCTGGAGCTATGGTTCGGGCGCTCAGGGGTTGGGCCTCTGGAGCTAGTGTTGGGGCCCCCAGGGGTTGGGCCCCTGGAGCTGGTGTTGGGGCCCCAGGGGTTAGGCCCCTGGAGCTATGGTTGGAGCGCTCAGGGGTTGGGACCCTGGAGCTGCTGTCGGGGCCCCCAGGGGTTAGGCCCCTGGAGGTATTGTTCGGGCGCTCAGGGGTTGGGCTCCTGGAGCTGGTGTTGGGGCCCCCAGGGGTTAGGCCCCTGGAGCTATGGTTCGGGCGCTCAGGGGTTGGACCCCTGGAACTGGTGTTGGGACCCCCAAGGGTTGGCCCCTGGAGCTGGGGTTGGTGTCCCCGGGGGTTAGGCCCCTGGAGCTATGGTTCGGGCGCTCAGGGGCTGGGCCCTTGGAGCTGGGGTCGCGGCCCCCAGGGGTTAGACCTCTGGAGATATGGTTCGGGCGCTCAAGGGTTGGGCCCGTGGAGCTGATGTTGGGGCCCCCGGGGTTGGGCCCCTGGAGCTGGTGTTGGTGCCCCAGGGGTGAGGCCCCTGGAGCTATGGTTCGGGCGCTCAGGGGTTGGGCCATTGGAGCTGGTGTTGGGGCCCCCAGGGGTTGGGCCCCTGGAGCTGGGGTTGGAGCCTCTAGGGGTTAGGCCCCTGGAGCTATGGTTCGGGCACTCAGGAGTTGGGCCCCTGGAGCGGGTGTTTGGGCCCCAAGGGGTTGGGACCATGGAGCTGATGTTGGGGCCCCAGGGGTTAGACCCCTGGAGCTATGTTTCGGGCGATCAGGGGTTGGGCCCCTGGAGCTATGGTTCGAGCACTCAGGGTTTGGGCTCCTGGAGCTGGGATTCGGGCCCCCAGGGGTTACGCCCCTGGAGCTATATTTCGGGCGCTCAGGTTTTCGGCCCTTGGAGCTGGGGTGGGGGCCCCCAGGGGTTAGGCCTCTGGAGCTATGGTTCGAGCGCTCAGGGGTTGGGCCCCTGGAGCTGGTGTTGGGGCCTCCAGGGGTTAGGCCCCTGAAGGTATTGTTCGGGCGCTCAGGGGTTGGGCCGCTGGAGCTAGTGTTGGTGCCCCCAGGGATTAGGCCCCTGGAGCTATGGTTCGGACGCTCAGGGGTTGGAACCCTGGAGCTGGTGTTGGGTTCCCCAGGGGTTGGGCCCCTGGAGCTGGCCTTGGGGCCCCCAGGGGTTAGGCCCCTGTAGCTATGGTTGGAGCGCACAGGGGTTAAACTCCTGGAGCTGGTGTTGGGGCCCCCAGGGGTTAGGCCCTTGGAGCTATGGTTCGGGCGCTCAGGGGTTGGACCCCTGTAGCTGGTGTTTGGGCCCCCAGGGGTTGGGCCTCTGGACTTGGGGTTGGGGCCCCCGGGGGTTAGGCCCCTGGAGCTATGGTTCGGGCGCTCGGGGGTTGGACCCCTGGAGCTGGTGTTGAGGCCCCCAGGGGTTTGGCCTCTGGAGCTGGGGTTGGGAGCCCCGGGGGTTAGGCCCCTGGAGCTATGGTTCGGGCGCTCAGGGGTTGGGCCCCTGGAGCTAGTGTAGGGGCCCCCAGTGGTTGGGCCCCTGGAGCTGGGGTTGGGGCCCCCAGGGGTTAGGCCCCTGGAGCTATGGTTCGGGCGCTCAGGGGTTGGGCCCCTGGAGCTAGTGTTGGGGCCCCCAGGGGTTGGGCCCCTGGAGCTGGTGCTGGGGCCCCAGGGGTTAGGCCCCTGGAGCTATGGTTCGCGCGCTCAGGTTTTGGACCACTGGAGCTGGGGTGGTGGCTCCCAGAGGTTAGGCCCCTGTAGCTATGGTTCGAGCGCTCAGGGGTTGGGCCCCTGGAGCTGGTGTCGGGGCCCCCAGGGGTTAGGCCCCTGGAGGTATTCTTCGGGCGCTCAGGGGTTAGGCCCCTGGAGCTGGTGTTGGGGCCCCCAGGGGTTAGGCCCCTGGAGCTATGGTTCGGGCACTCAGGGGTTGGACCCCTGGAGCTGGTGTTGGGACCCCCAAGGGTTGGGCCCCTGGAGCTGGGGTTGGGGTCCCCGGGGGTTAGGCCTCTGGAGCTATGGTTCGGGCGGTCAGGGGCTGCACACTTGGAGGTGGGGTTGCGGCCCCCAGGGGTTAGACCCCTGGAGCTATGGTTCGGGCGCTAAGGAGTTGGTCCCCTGGAGCTGGTATTCTGGCCCCCAGGGTTAGGCCCCTGAAGGTATTGTTCGGGCACTCAGGGGTTGGGCCCTTGGAGCTGCTGTTGCGGCCCACAGGGGTTAGGCCCCTGGAACTATGGTTCGGGCGCTAAGGAGTTGGGCCCCTGGAGCTGGAGTTGGGGCCCCCAGGGGTTGGGCCCCTGGAGCTGGTGTTGGTGCCCCAGGGGTTAGGCCCCATTAGCTATGGTTCGGGCGCTCAGGTGGTGGGCCCCAGGTCCTGGTGTTGGGGCCCCCAGGGGTTGGGCCCCTGGAACTGAGGTTGTAGCCCCTAGGGGTTAGGCCCCTGGAGCTATGGTTCGGGCGCTCAGGGGTTGGGCCCCTGGAGCTATGGTTCGAGCACTCAGGGGTTGGGCCCCTGGAGCTGCGGATGGGGCCCCCAGGGGTTAGGACCCTGGAGCTATGGTTCGGGCGCTCAGGTTTTGGGCCCTTGGAGCTGGCTTGGGGGCCCCCAGGGGTTAGGCCCCTGGAGCTATGGTTCGAGCGCTCAGGGGTTGGGCCCCTGGATCTGGTGTTGGGGCCCCCAGGGGTTAGGCCCCTGGAGGTATTGTTCGGGCGCTTAGGTGTTGGGCCGCTGGAGCTGGTGTTGGTGCCCCCAGGGGTTAGGCCCCTGGAGCTGGGCTTGGGGCCCCCACGGGTTAGGCCCCTGTAGCTATGCTTCGAGCGCACAGGGGTTGGGCCCCTGTTGCTGGTGTTGGGGCCCCCAGGGATTAGGCCCCTGGAGCTATGGTTCGGGTGCTCAGGGGTTGGACCCCTGGACCTGGTGTTTGGGCCCGCTGGGGTTGGGCCTCTGGACTTGGGGTTGGGGCCCCCTGGGGTTTGGCCCCTGGAGCTATGGTTCGGGCGCTCAGGGGTGGGGTCCTTGGAGCTGGTGTTGGGGCCCCCAGGGGTTGGGCCCCTGGAGCTGGGGTTGAGGCCCCCAGGGGTTAGGCCCCTGGAGCTATGGTACTTGCGCTCAGGGGTTGGGCCCCTGGAGCTGGTGTTGGGGCCCCCAGGGGTTGGGCCCCTGGAGCTGGTGTTGGGGCCTCAGGGGTTAGTCCCCTGGAGCTATGGTTCCGGCGCTCAGGTTTTGGGCCCTTGGAGCTGGGGTAGGGGGACCCAGGGGTTAGGCCCCTGAAGCTATGGTTCGAGCGCTCAGGGGTTGGGCCCCTGGAGCTGGTGTTGGGGCCCCCAGGGGTTAGGTCCCTGGAGGTATTGTTCTGGCGCTCAGGGGTTGGGCCCTTGGAGCTGGTGTTGGGGCCCCAGGGGTTATGCCCCTGGAGCTATGGTTCGGGCGCTCAGGTGTTGGACCCCATGAGCTGGTGTTGGGGCCCCCAGGGGTTGGGCCCCTGGAGCTGGGGTTGGGGTCCCCGGGGATAAGGCCGCTGGAGCTATGGTTCGGGCGCTCAGGGGGTGGGCCCTTGGAGCTGGGGTGTGGGCCCCCAGGGGTTAGGCCCCTGGAGCTATTGTTCGGGCGCTCAAGGGTTGGGCCCCTGGAGCTGGTGTTCGGGCCCCCAGGGGTTAGGCCCATGAAGATATTGTTCGGGCGCTCAGGGGTTGGGTCCTTGGAGCTTCTGTTGGGGCCCACAGGGATTGGGCCCCTGGAGCTGGTGTTGGGGCCCCAGGGGTTAGGCCTCTTGAGCTATGGTTCAGGCGCTCAGGGGTTCGGCCCTGGAGCTGGTGTTGGGGTCCCCAAGGGGTTGGACCCCTGGAGCTATGGTTCGGGCGCTCTGGGGTTGGGCCCCTGGAGCTGGCGTTCAGACCCCTAGGGGTTGGGCTCCTGGAGCTGGTGTTGTGGCCCCTAGGGTTTGGGCCCCTGGAGCTGGGGTTGGGATCCCCGGGGGTTAGGCCCCTGGAGCTATGGTTCGGGCGCTCAGGGGTTGGGACCCTGGAGCGATGGTTCGGGCGCACAGGGGTTGGGCCCCTGGAGCTGATTTCGAGGGCCCCAGGGGTTGGGCCCCTGGAGCTGGGGATGGGACCCCCGGGGGTTAGGCCACTGGAGCTATGGTTCGGGCTCTCAGGGTTTGGGCCCGTGGAGCTGGTGTTGGGGCCCCCAGGGGTTGGGCCCCTGGAGCTGGTGTTGAGGCCCCAGGGGTTAGACCCCTGGAGCTATAGTTCGGGCGCTCAGGGGTTGGGCCCCTGGAGGTATTGTTCGGGCGCTCAGGGGTTGGGCCCATGGAGCTGGGGTTGGGGCCCCCAGGGGTTAGGCCCCTGAAAGTATTGTTCTGGCGCTCAGGGGTTGGGCACTTGGAGCTGGTGTTTGGGCCCACATGGGTTAGGCCACTGGAGCTATGGTTCGGGCGCTCAGGAGTTGGGCAACTGGAGCTGGTGTTGGGGCCCCCAGGGGTTGGGCCCCTGGAGCTGGTGTTGGTGTCCCAGGAGATAGGCCCCTGAAGCTATGGTTCGGGCTCTCAGGGGTTGGGCCCCTGGGGCTTGTGTTGGAGCCCCCAGGGATTGGGCCCCTGGAGCTATGGTTCGGGCGCTCAGGGGCTGGGCCCTTGGAGCTAGTGTTGGGGCCCATAGCGGTTAGGCCCCTGGAGCTATGGTTCGGGCGCTCAGGAGTTGGGCCCCTGGAGCTTGTGTTGGCGCCCCCAGGGGTTGGGCCTCTGGAGCTGGTGTTGAGGCCCCCAGGGGTTGGGCCCCTGGAGCTGGGGTTGGGGTCCCTGGGGGTTAGGCCCCTTTAGCTATGGTTCGGGCGCTCAGGGGTTGGGCCCCTGGAGCTGGTGTTGAGGACCCCAGGGGTTGGGCTCCTGGAGCTGGGGTTGGGGCCCCCGGGGCTTCGGCCCCTGGAGCTATGGTTCGGGCGCTTAGGGGTTCTGCCGCTGGAGCTGGTGTTGGGGCCCCCAGGGGTTTGGCCCCTCGAGCTGGGTTTGGGGCCCCCAGGGGTTAGGCCCCTGGAGCTATGCCTCAGGCTCTCAGGGGTTGGGCCCCTGGAGCTGGTGTTGGGGCCCCCAAGGGGTTGGGCCCCTGGAGCTGGTGTTGGGGCCCCAGGGGTTGGGCCCCTGGAGCTATGGTTCGGGCGCTCAGGGGTTGGGCCCCTGGATCTATTGTTCGGGCGCTCAGGGGTTGGTCCCCTGGAGCTTGGGTCGAGGGCTCCAGGTGTTGGGCCCCTGGAGCTGGGGTTGTGACCCCCGGGGGTTAGGCCTCTGGTGCTTTGGTTCGGGCGCTCAGGGGTTCGGCCCCTGGAACTGGTGTTGGGGCCCCCAGGAATTGGGCCCCTGGAGCTGGTGTTGGGGCCCCAGGGGTTAGGCCCCTGGAGCTATGGTTCAGGCGCTGAGGGGTTGGGCCCCTGGAGCTATGGTTCGAGCACTCAGGGGTTGGGCCCCTGGAGCTGCGGATGGGGCCCCCAGGGGTTAGGCCCCTGGAGCTATGGTTCGGGCGCTCAGGTTTTGGGCCCTTGGAGCTGGCTTGGGGGCCCCCAGGGGTTAGGCCCCTGGAGCTATGGTTCGAGCGCTCAGGGGTTGGGCCCCTGGAGCTGGTGTTGGGGCCCCCAGGGGTTAGGCCCCTGGAGGTATTGTTCGGGCGCTCAGGTGTTGGGCCGCTGGAGCTGGTGTTGGTGCCCCCAGGGGTTAGGCCCCTGGAGCTATGGTTCGGACGCTCAGGGGTTGGACCCCTGGAGCTGGTGTTGGTTTCCCCAGGGGTTGGGCCTGTGGAGCTGGGCTTGGGGCCCCCAGGGGTTAGGCCCCTGTAGCTATGGTTCGAGCGCACAGGGGTTGGGCCCCTGTTGCTGGTGTTGGGGCCCCCAGGGATTACGCCCCTGGAGCTATGGTTCGGGTGCTCAGGGGTTGGACCCCTGGACCTGGTGTTTGGGCCCGCAGGGGTTGGGCCTCTGGACTTGGGGTTGGGGCCCCCGGGGGTTTGGCCCCTGGAGCTATGGTTCGGGCGCTCAGGGGTGGGGTCCTTGGAGCTGGTGTTGGGGCCCCCAGGGGTTGGGCCCCTGGAGCTGGGGTTGAGGCCCCCAGGGGTTAGGCCCCTGGAGCTATGGTACTTGCGCTCAGGGGTTGGGCCCCTGGAGCTGGTGTTGGGGCCCCCAGAGGTTGGGCCCCTGGAGCTGGGGTTGGGGCCTCAGGGGTTAGTCCCCTGGAGCTATGGTTCCGGCGCTCAGGTTTTGGGCCCTTGGAGCTGGGGTAGGGGGACCCAGGGGTTAGGCCCCTGAAGCTATGGTTCGAGCGCTCAGGGGTTGGGCCCCTGGAGCTGGTGTTTGGGCCCCCAGGGGTTAGGTCCCTGGAGGTATTGTTCTGGCGCTCAGGGGTTGGGCCCTTGGAGCTGGTGTTGGGGCCCCAGGGGTTATGCCCCTGGAGCTATGGTTCGGGCGCTCAGGTGTTGGACCCCATGAGCTGGTGTTGGGTCCCCCAGGGGTTGGGCCCCTGGAGCTGGGGTTGGGGTCCCCGGGGATAAGGCCGCTGGAGCTATGGTTCGGGCGCTCAGGGGGTGGGCCCTTGGAGCTGGGGTGGGGGCCCCCAGGGGTTAGGCCCCTGGAGCTCTTGTTCGGGCGCTCAAGGGTTGGGCCCCTGGAGCTGGTGTTGAGGCCCCCAGGGGTTAGGCCCATGAAGGTATTGTTCGGGCGCTCAGGGGTTGGGCCCTTGGAGCTTCTATTGGGGCCCACAGGGGTTGGGCCCCTGGAGCTGGTGTTGGGGCCCCTAGGGTTTGGGCCCCTGGAGCTGGGGTTGGGATCCCCGGGGGTTAGGCCCCTGGAGCTATGGTTCGGGCGCTCAGGGGTTGGATCCTGGAGCTGGTATTGGGGTCCCCAAGGGGTTGGACCCCTGGAGCTATGGTTCGGGCGCTCTGGGGTTGGGCCCCTGGAGCTGGCGTTCAGACCCCTAGGGGTTGGGCTCCTGGAACTGGTGTTGTGGCCCCTAGGGTTTGGGCCCCTGGAGCTGGGGTTGGGATCCCCGGGGGTTAGGCCCCTGGAGCTATGGTTCGGGCGCTCAGGGGTTGGGTCCCTGGAGCGATGGTTCGGGCGCTCAGGGGTGGGGCCCCTGTAGCTGATTTCGAGGGCCCCAGGGGTTGGGCCCCTGGAGCTGGGGATGGGACCCCCGGGGGTTAGGCCACTGGAGCTATGGTTCGGGCTCTCAGGGTTTGGGCCCGTGGAGCTGGTGTTGGGGCCCCCAGGGGTTGGGCCCCTGGAGCTGGTGTTGAGGCCCCAGGGGTTAGACCCCTGGAACTATAGTTCGGGCGCTCAGGGGTTGGGCCCCTGGAGGTATTGTTCGGGCGCTCAGGGGTTGGGCCTATGGAGCTGGGGTTGGGGCCCCCAGGGGTTAGGCCCCTGAAAGTATTGTTCTGGCGCTCAGGGGTTGGGCACTTGGAGCTGGTGTTTGGGCCCACAGGGGTTAGGCCACTGGAGCTATGGTTCGGGCGCTCAGGAGTTGGGCCCCTGGAGCTGGTGTTGAGGCCCCCAGGGGTTGCGCCCCTGGAGCTGGTGTTGGTGTCCCAGGAGATAGGCCCCTGAAGCTATGGTTCGGGCTCTCAGGGGTTGGGCCCCTGGGGCTTGTGTTGGAGCCCCCAGGGATTGGGCCCCTGGAGCTATGGTTCGGGCGCTCAGGGGCTGGGCCCTTGGAGCTAGTGTTGGGGCCCACAGCGGTTAGGCCCCTGGAGCTATGGTTCGGGCGCTCAGGAGTTGGGCCCCTAGAGCTTCTGATGGCGCCCCCAGGGGTTGGGCCTCTCGAGCTGGTGTTGGGGCCCCAGGGATTAGGCACCGGGAGCTATGGTTCGGGAGCTCAGGGGTTGGGCCCCTGGAGCTGGTGTTGAGGCCCCCAGGGGTTGGGCCCCTGGAGCTATGGTTCGGGCGCTGTGGGGTGGGGCCCCTGAAGCTGGTGTTGGGGCCCCCAGGGGTTGGGCTCCAGGAGCTGGTGTTGGGGCCCCCAGGGGTTGGGCCCCTGGAGCTGGGGTTGGGGTCCCTGGGGGTTAGGCCCCTTTAGCTATGGTTCGGGCGCCCAGGGGTTGGGCCCCTGGAGCTGGTGTTGGGGACCCCAGGGGTTGGGCTCCTGGAGCTGGGGTTGGGGCCCCCGGGGGTTCGGCCCCTGGAGCTATGGCTCAGGCTCTCAGGGGTTGGGCCCCTGGAGCTGGTGTTGGGGCCGCCAAGGGGTTGGGCCCCTGGAGCTGGTGTTGGGGCCCCAGGGGTTAGGCCCCTGGAGCTATGGTTCGGGCGCTCAGGGGTTGGGCCCCTGGATCTATTGTTCGGGCGCTCAGGGGTTGGTCCCCTGGAGCTTGGGTCGAGGGCTCCAGGGGTTGGGCCCCTGGAGCTGGGGTTGGGACCCCCGGCGGTTAGGCCTCTGGTGCTTTGGTTCGGGCGCTCAGGGGTTAGGCCCCTGGAGCTGGTGTTGTGGCTCCCAGGGGTTGGGCCCCTGGAGCTGGGGTTGGGGCCCCTAGGGGTTAGGCCTCTGGAGCTATGGTTCGGGCGCTCAGGGGTTGGGCTCATGGAACTGGTGTTGGGGCCCCCAGGAATTGGGCCCCTGGAGCTGGTGTTGGGGCCCCAGGTTTTAGGCCCCTGGAGCTATGGTTCAGGCGCTGAGGGGTTGGGCCCCTGGAGCTATGGTTCGGGCGCTCAGGGGTTGGGCTCCTGGAGCTGGGGTCGAGGGCCCCAGGGTTTGGACCACTGGAGCTGGGGATGGGGCCCCCTGGGGTTAGGACCCTGGAGCTATGGTTCTTGCGCTCACGGGTTGGGCCCCTGAAGCTGGTGTTGGGGCCCCCAGGGGTTGGGCCCCTGGAGCAATGGTTCGGGCGCTAAGGGGTTGGGCCCTTGGAGCTGGTGTTGGCGCCCACAGGGGTTAGGGCCCTGAAGCTATGGTTCGGTCGCTCAGGAGTTGGGCCCCTGGAGCTGGTGTTGGCGCCCCCAAGGGTTGGGCCCCTACAGCTTGTGTTGGGCCCCAGGGATTAGGCCCCTGGAGCTATGGTTCGGGTGCTCAGGGGTTGGGCCCCTGGAGCTGGTGTTTGGGGCCCCCAGGGGTTGGGCTCCTGGAGCTGGTGTTGTGGCCCCCAGGGGCTGGGCCCCTGGAGCTGGGGTTGGGGCCCCCAGGGGTTAGGCTCATGGAGCTATGGCTCGGGCTCTCAGGGGTTGGACCCCTGGAGCTGGTGTTCGGGCCCCCAGGGGTTGGGCCCTTGGAGCTAGTGTTGGGGCCCCAGGGGTTAGGCCCCTGGAGCTATGGTTCGGGAGCTCAGGGGTTAGGCTCCTATAGCTATTGTTCGGGCGCTCAGGGGTTGGGCCCCTGGAGCTGGGGTCGAGGGCCCCAGGGGTTGAGCCCCTGGAGCTGGGGTTGGGACCCCCGGGGGTTAGGCCCCTGGAGCTATGGTTCGGGCGCTCAGGGGTTGGGCCCCTGGAGCTGGTGTTGGGGCCCCCAGGGGTTGGGCCCCTGGAGCTGGAGTTGGGGCCCCTAGGGGTTAGGCCCCTTGAGCTATGGTTCGGGCGCTCAGGGTTTGGGCCCCTGGAGCTGGTGTTGGGGCCCCCAGGGGTTGGGCCGCTGGAGCTGGTGTTGGGGCCCCAGGGGTTAGGCCCCTGGAGCTATGATTCAGGCTCTCAGGGGTTTAGCCCCTAGAGCTATGGTTCGGGCGCTCAGGGGTTGGGTCCCCGGAGCTGGGGTCCAGGGCCCCAGGGTTTGGACCCCTTGAGCTGGGGTTGGGGCCCCCTGGTGTTAGGCCTCTGGAACTATGGTTCTTGCGCTCACGGGTTTGTCCCCTGAAGCTGGTGTTGGGGCCCCCAGGGGTTGGGCCCCTGGAGCTGGGGTTCGGACCCCTAGGGGTTAGGCCCCTGGAGCTATGGTTCGGGCGCTCAGGGGTTGGGCCCCTGGAGCTGGTGTTGGGGCCCCCAGGGGTTGGGCCCCTGGAGCTGGTGTTGGGGACCCAGACGTTAGACCCCTGGAGTTATGGTTCGGGTGTTCAGGGGTTGGGCCCCTGGAGCTATGGTTCGGGCGCTCAGGGGTTGGGCCCCTGGAGCTGGTGTTGGGGCCCCCAGGAGTTGGGCCCCTGGAGCTATGGTTCGGGCGCTCTGGGGTTGGGCCCCTGGAGCTGGTGTTGAGGCCCCAGGGGTTAGACCCCTGGAACTATAGTTCGGGCGCTCAGGGGTTGGGCCCCTGGAGGTATTGTTCGGGCGCTCAGGGGTTGGGCCTATGGAGCTGGGGTTGGGGCCCCCAGGGGTTAGGCCCCTGAAAGTATTGTTCTGGCGCTCAGGGGTTGGGCACTTGGAGCTGGTGTTTGGGCCCACAGGGGTTAGGCCACTGGAGCTATGGTTCGGGCGCTCAGGAGTTGGGCCCCTGGAGCTGGTGTTGAGGCCCCCAGGGGTTGCGCCCCTGGAGCTGGTGTTGGTGTCCCAGGAGATAGGCCCCTGAAGCTATGGTTCGGGCTCTCAGGGGTTGGGCCCCTGGGGCTTGTGTTGGAGCCCCCAGGGATTGGGCCCCTGGAGCTATGGTTCGGGCGCTCAGGGGCTGGGCCCTTGGAGCTAGTGTTGGGGCCCACAGCGGTTAGGCCCCTGGAGCTATGGTTCGGGCGCTCAGGAGTTGGGCCCCTAGAGCTTCTGATGGCGCCCCCAGGGGTTGGGCCTCTCGAGCTGGTGTTCGGGCCCCAGGGATTAGGCACCGGGAGCTATGGTTCGGGAGCTCAGGGGTTGGGCCCCTGGAGCTGGTGTTGAGGCCCCCAGGGGTTGGGCCCCTGGAGCTATGGTTCGGGCGCTGTGGGGTGGGGCCCCTGAAGCTGGTGTTGGGGCCCCCAGGGGTTGGGCTCCAGGAGCTGGTGTTGGGGCCCCCAGGGGTTGGGCCCCTGGAGCTGGGGTTGGGGTCCCTGGGGGTTAGGCCCCTTTAGCTATGGTTCGGGCGCCCAGGGGTTGGGCCCCTGGAGCTGGTGTTGGGGACCCCAGGGGTTGGGCTCCTGGAGCTGGGGTTGGGGCCCCCGGGGGTTCGGCCCCTGGAGCTATGGTTCGGGCGCTCAGGGGTTGGGCCCCTGGAGCTGGTGTTGGGGCCGCCAAGGGGTTGGGCCCCTGGAGCTGGTGTTGGGGCCCCAGGGGTTAGGCCCCTGGAGCTATGGTTCGGGCGCTCAGGGGTTGGGCCCCTGGATCTATTGTTCGGGCGCTCAGGGGTTGGTCCCCTGGAGCTTGGGTCGAGGGCTCCAGGGGTTGGGCCCCTGGAGCTGGGGTTGGGACCCCCGGCGGTTAGGCCTCTGGTGCTTTGGTTCGGGCGCTCAGGGGTTAGGCCCCTGGAGCTGGTGTTGTGGCTCCCAGGGGTTGGGCCCCTGGAGCTGGGGTTGGGGCCCCTAGGGGTTAGGCCTCTGGAGCTATGGTTCGGGCGCTCAGGGGTTGGGCTCATGGAACTGGTGTTGGGGCCCCCAGGAATTGGGCCCCTGGAGCTGGTGTTGGGGCCCCAGGTTTTAGGCCCCTGGAGCTATGGTTCAGGCGCTGAGGGGTTGGGCCCCTGGAGCTATGGTTCGGGCGCTCAGGGGTTGGGCTCCTGGAGCTGGGGTCGAGGGCCCCAGGGTTTGGACCACTGGAGCTGGGGATGGGGCCCCCTGGGGTTAGGACCCTGGAGCTATGGTTCTTGCGCTCACGGGTTGGGCCCCTGAAGCTGGTGTTGGGGCCCCCAGGGGTTGGGCCCCTGGAGCAATGGTTCGGGCGCTAAGGGGTTGGGCCCTTGGAGCTGGTGTTGGCGCCCACAGGGGTTAGGGCCCTGAAGCTATGGTTCGGTCGCTCAGGAGTTGGGCCCCTGGAGCTGGTGTTGGCGCCCCCAAGGGTTGGGCCCCTACAGCTTGTGTTGGGCCCCAGGGATTAGGCCCCTGGAGCTATGGTTCGGGTGCTCAGGGGTTGGGCCTCTAGAGCTGGTGTTGGGGCCCCCAGGGGTTGGGCCCCTGGACCTATGGTTCGGGCGCTCTGGGGTTGGGCCCCTGGAGCTGGTGTTTGGGGCCCCCAGGGGTTGGGCTCCTGGAGCTGGTGTTGTGGCCCCCAGGGGCTGGGCCCCTGGAGCTGGGGTTGGGGCCCCCAGGGGTTAGGCTCATGGAGCTATGGCTCGGGCTCTCAGGGGTTGGACCCCTGGAGCTGGTGTTCGGGCCCCCAGGGGTTGGGCCCTTGGAGCTAGTGTTGGGGCCCCAGGGGTTAGGCCCTGGAGCTATGGTTCGGGAGCTCAGGGGTTAGGCTCCTATAGCTATTGTTCGGGCGCTCAGGGGTTGGGCCCCTGGAGCTGGGGTCGAGGGCCCCAGGGGTTGAGCCCCTGGAGCTGGGGTTGGGACCCCCGGGGGTTAGGCCCCTGGAGCTATGGTTCGGGCGCTCAGGGGTTGGGCCCCTGGAGCTGGTGTTGGGGCCCCCAGGGGTTGGGCCCCTGGAGCTGGAGTTGGGGCCCCTAGGGGTTAGGCCCCTTGAGCTATGGTTCGGGCGCTCAGGGTTTGGGCCCCTGGAGCTGGTGTTGGGGCCCCCAGGGGTTGGGCCGCTGGAGCTGGTGTTGGGGCCCCAGGGGTTAGGCCCCTGGAGCTATGATTCAGGCTCTCAGGGGTTTAGCCCCTAGAGCTATGGTTCGGGCGCTCAGGGGTTGGGTCCCCGGAGCTGGGGTCCAGGGCCCCAGGGTTTGGACCCCTTGAGCTGGGGTTGGGGCCCCCTGGTGTTAGGCCTCTGGAACTATGGTTCTTGCGCTCACGGGTTTGTCCCCTGAAGCTGGTGTTGGGGCCCCCAGGGGTTGGGCCCCTGGAGCTGGGGTTCGGACCCCTAGGGGTTAGGCCCCTGGAGCTATGGTTCGGGCACTCAGGGGTTGGGCCCCTGGAGCTGGTGTTGGGGCCCCCAGGGGTTGGGCCCCTGGAGCTGGTGTTGGGGACCCAGACGTTAGACCCCTGGAGTTATGGTTCGGGTGTTCAGGGGTTGGGCCCCTGGAGCTATGGTTCGGGCGCTCAGGGGTTGGGCCCCTGGAGCTGGTGTTGGGGCCCCCAGGAGTTGGGCCCCTGGAGCTATGGTTCGGGCGCTCTGGGGTTGGGCCCCTGGAGCTGGTGTTTGGGGCCCCCAGGTGTTGGGCTCCTGGAGCTGGTGTTGTGGCCCCCAGAGGCTGGGCCCCTGGAGCTGTGGATGGGACCCCCGGGGGTTAGACCACTGGAGCTATGGTTCGGGCTCTCAGGGTTTGGGCCCGTGGAGCTGGTGTTGGGGCCCCCAGGGGTTGGGCCCCTGGAGCTGGTGTTGAGGCCCCAGGGGTTAGACCCCTGGAGCTATAGTTCGGGCGCTCAGGGGTTGGGCCCCTGGAGGTATTGTTCGGGCGCTCAGGGGTTGGGCCCATGGAGCTGGGGTTGGGGCCCCCAGGGGTTAGGCCCCTGAAAGTATTGTTCTGGCGCTCAGGGGTTGGGCACTTGGAGCTGGTGTTTGGGCCCACAGGGGTTAGGCCACTGGAGCTATGGTTCGGGCGCTCAGGAGTTGGGCCCCTGGAGCTGGTGTTGGGGCCCCCAGGGGGTGGGCCCCTTTAGCTGGTGTTGGTGTCCCAGGAGATAGGCCCCTGAAGCTATGGTTCGGGCTCTCAGGGGTTGGGCCCCTGGGGCTTGTGTTGGAGCCCCCAGGGATTGGGCCCCTGGAGCTATGGTTCGGGCGCTCAGGGGCTGGGCCCTTGGAGCTAGTGTTGGGGCCCACAGCGGTTAGGCCCCTGGAGCTATGGTTCGGGCGCTCAGGAGTTGGGCCCCTGGAGCTTGTGTTGGCGCCCCCAGGGGTTGGGCCTCTGGAGCTGGTGTTGGGGCCCCAGGGATTAGGCACCTGGAGCTATGGTTCGGGAGCTCAGGGGTTGGGCCCCTGGAGCTGGTGTTGAGGCCCCCAGGGGTTGGGCCCCTGGAGCTATGGTTCGGGCGCTCTGGGGTGGGGCCCCTGAAGCTGGTGTTGGGGCCCCCAGGGGTTGGGCTACAGGAGCTGGTGTTGGGGCCCCCAGGGGTTGGGCCCCTGGAGCTGGGGTTGGGGTCCCTGGGGGTTAGGCCCCTTTAGCTATGGTTCGGGCGCTCAGGGGTTGGGCCCCTGGAGCTGGTGTTGGGGACCCCAGGGGTTGGGCTCCTGGAGCTGGGGTTGGGGCCCCCGGGGGTTCGGCCCCTGGAGCTATGGTTCGGGCGCTTAGGGGTTCTGCCACTGGAGCTGGTGTTGGGGCCCCCAGGGGTTTGGCCCCTCGAGCTGGGGTTGGGGCCCCCAGGGGTTAGGCCCCTGGAGTTATGGCTCAGGCTCTCAGGGGTTGGGCCCCTGGAGCTGGTGTTGGGGCCCCCAAGGGGTTTGGCCCCTGGAGCTGGTGTTGGGGCCCCAGGGGTTAGTCCCCTGGAGCTATGGTTCGGGCGCTCAGGGGTTGGGCCCCTAGATCTATTGTTCGGGCGCTCAGGGGTTGGTCCCCTGGAGCTTGGGTCGAGGGCTCCAGGGGTTGGGCCCCTGGAGCTGGGGTTGTGACCCCCGGGGGTTAGGCCTCTGGTGCTTTGGTTCGGGCGCTCAGGGGTTGGGCCCCTGGAGCTGGTGTTGTGGCTCCCAGGGGTTGGGCCCCTGGAGCTGGGGTTGGGGCCCCTAGGGGTTAGGCCCCTGGAGCTATGGTTCGGGCGCTCAGGGGCTGGGCCCTTGGAGCTAGTGTTGGGGCCCACAGCGGTTAGGCCCCTGGAGCTATGGTTCGGGCGCTCAGGAGTTGAGCCCCTGGAGCTTGTGTTGGCGCCCCCAGGGGTTGGGCCTCTGGAGCTGGTGTTGAGGCCCCCAGGGGTTGGGCCCCTGGAGCTATGGTTCGGGCGCTCTGGGGTGGGGCCCCTGAAGCTGGTGTTGGGGCCCCCAGGGGTTGGGCTCCAGGAGCTGGTGTTGGGGCCCCCAGGGGTTGGGCCCCTGGAGCTGGGGTTGGGGTCCCTGGGGGTTAGGCCCCTTTAGCTATGGTTCGGGCGCTCAGGGGTTGGGCCCCTGGAGCTGGTGTTGGGGACCCCAGGGGTTGGGCTCCTGGAGCTGGGGTTGGGGCCCCCGGGGGTTCGGCCCCTGGAGCTATGGTTCGGGCGCTCAGGGGTTCTGCCACTGGAGCTGGTGTTGGGGCCCCCAGGGGTTTTTCCCCAAGAGCTGGGGTTGGGGCCCCCAGGGGTTAGGCCCCTGGAGCTATGGCTCAGGCTCTCAGGGGTTGGGCCCCTGGAGCTGGTGTTGGGGCCCCCAAGGGGTTGGGCCCCTGGAGCTGGTGTTGGGGCCCCAGGGGTTAGGCCCCTGGAGCTATGGTTCGGGCGCTCAGGGGTTGGGCCCCTGGATCTATTGTTCGGGCGCTCAGGGGTTGGTCCCCTGGAGCTTGGGTCGAGGGCTCCAGGGGTTGGGCCCCTGGAACTGGGGTTGGGACCCCCGGGGGTTAGGCCTCTGGTGCTTTGGTTCGGGCGCTCAGGGGTTGGGCCCCTGGAGCTGGTGTTGTGGCTCCCAGGGGTTGGGCCCCTGGAGCTGGTGTTGGGGCCCCAGGGGTTAGGCCCCTGGAGCTATGGTTCAGGCGCTGAGGGGTTGAGCCCCTGGAGCTATGGTTCGGGCGCTCAGGGGTTGGGCTCCTGGAGCTGGGGTCGAGGGCCCCAGGGTTTGGACCACTGGAGCTGGGGATGGGGCCCCCTGGGGTTAGGACCCTGGAGCTATGGTTCTTGCGCTCACGGGTTGGGCCCCTGAAGCTGGTGTTGGGGCCCCCAGGGGTTGGGCCCCTGGAGCAATGCTTCGGGCGCTAAGGGGTTGGGCCCTTGGAGCTGGTGTTGGCGCCCACAGGGGTTAGGGCCCTGAAGCTATGGTTCGGTCGCTCAGGAGTTGGGCCCCTGGAGCTGGTGTTGGCGCCCCCAAGGGTTGGGCCCCTAGAGCTGGTGTTGGGCCCCAGGGATTAGGCCCCTGGAGCTATGGTTCGGGTGCTCAGGGGTTGGGCCTCTAGAGCTGGTGTTGGGGCCCGCAGGGCTTGGGCCCATGGAGCTATGGTTCGGGCGCTCTGGGGTTGGGCCCCTGGAGCTGGTGTTTGGGGCCCCCAGGGGTTGGGCTCCTGGAGCTGGTGTTGTGGCCCCCAGGGGCTGGGCCCCTGGAGCTGGGGATGGGGCCCCCAGGGGTTAGGCCCCTGGAGCTATGGCTCGGTCTCTCAGGGGTTGGACCCCTGGAGCTGGTGTTGGGGCCCCCACGGGTTGGGCCCTTGGAGCTAGTGTTGGGGCCCCAGGGGTTAGGCCCCTGGAGCTATGGTTCGGGAGCTCAGGGGTTGGGCCCCTATAGCTATTGTTCGGGCGCTCAGGGGTTAGGCCCCTGGAGCTGGGGTCGAGGGCCCCAGGGGTTGGGCCCCTGGAGCTGGGGTTGGGACCCCCGGGGGTTAGGCCCCTGGAGCTATGGTTCGGGCGCTCAGGGGTTGGGCCCCTGGAGCTGGTGTTGGGGCCCCCAGGGGTTGGGCCCCTGGAGCTATGGTTCGGGCGCTCAGGGTTTGGGCCCCTGGAGCTGGTGTTGGGGCCCCCAGGGGTTGGGCCGCTTCAGCTGGTGTTGGGGCCCCAGGGGTTAGGCCCCTGGAGCTATGATTCAGGCTCTCAGGGGTTTAGCCCCTAGAGCTATGGTTCGGGCGCTCAGAGGTTGGGCCCCTGGAGCTGGGGTCCAGGGCCCCAGGGTTTGGACCCCTTGAGCTGGGGTTGGGGCCCCCTGGTGTTAGGCCTCTGGAACTATGGTTCTTGCGCTAACGGGTTTGGCCCCTGAAGCTGGTGTTGGGGCCCCCAGGGGTTGAGCCCCTGGAGCTGGGGTTCGGACCCCTAGGGGTTAGGCCCCTGGAGCTATGGTTCGGGCGCTCAGGGGTTGGGCCCCTGGAGCTGGTGTTGGGGCCCCCAGGGGTTGGGCCCCTGGAGCTGGTGTTGGGGCCCCAGGCGTTAGGCCCCTGGAGTTATGGTTCGGGTGTTCAGGGGTTGGGCCCCTGTAGCTATGGTTCGGGCGCTCAGGGGTTGGGCCCCTGGAGCTGGTGTTGGGGCCCCCATGGGTTGCGCCCTTGGAGCTATGGTTCGGGCGCTCTGGGGTTGGGCCCCTGGAGCTGGTGTTTGGGGCCCCCAGGGGTTGGGCTCCTGGAGCTGGTGTTGTGGCTCCCAGAGGTTGGGCCCCTGGAGCTGGGGTTGGGGCCCCCAGGGGTTGGGCCCCTGGAGCTGGTGTTGGTGTCCCAGGTGATAGGCCCCTGAAGCTATGGTTCGGGCTCTCAGGGGTTGGGCCCCTGGGGCTTCTGTTGGAGCTCCCAGGGATTGGGCCCCTGGAGCTATGGTTCGGGCGCTCAGGGGCTGGGCCCTTGGAGCTAGTGTTGGGGCCCACAGCGGTTAGGCCCCTGGAGCTATGGTTCGGGCGCTCAGGGGTTGGGCCCCTGGAGCTGGTGTTGGGGCCCCCAGGGGTTGGGCCCCTGGAGCTGGGGTTGGGGCCCCTAGGGTTAGGCCCCTGGAGCTATGGTTCGGGCGCTCAGGGTTTGGGCCCCTGGAGCTGGTGTTGGGGCCCCCAGGGGTTAGGCCTCTGGAACTATGGTTCTTGCGCTCACGGGTTTGGCCCCTGAAGCTGGTGTTGGGGCCCCCAGGGATTGGGCCCCTGGAGCTGGGGTTCGGACCCCTAGGGGTTAGGCCCCTGGAGCTATGGTTCGGGCGCTCAGGGGTTGGGCCCCTGGAGCTGGTGTTGGGGCCCCCAGGGGTTGGGCCCCTGGAGCTGGTGTTGGGGCCCCAGGCGTTAGGCCCCTGGAGTTATGGTTCGGGTGTTCAGGGGTTGGGCCCCTGGAGCTATGGTTCGGGCGCTCAGGGGTTGGCCCCTGGAGCTGGTGTTGGGGCCCCCAGGGGTTGGGCCCCTGGAGCTGGGTTTAGGGCCCCCAGGGGTAGGGCCCCTGGAGCTGGTGTTGGGGCCCCAGGGGTTTGGCTCCTGGAGCTATGGTTCGGGCGCTCAGAGGTTGGGCCCCTGGAGCTATGGTTCGGGCGCTCAGGGGTTGGGCCCCTGGAGCTGGTGTTGGGCCCCCAGGGGTTGGGCCTCTGGAGCTGGGGTTGGGGCCCCCAGGGGTTAGGACCCTGGAGCTATGGTTCGGGCGCACAGATTTTGGGTCCTTGGAGCTCTGGTGGGTGCCCCCAGGGGTTAGACCCCTGTAGCTATTGTTCGAGCACTCAGGGGTTGGGCCCATGGAGCTGGGGTTGGGGCCCCCAGGAGTTAGGCCCCTGAAAGTATTGTTCTGGCGCTCAGGGGTTGGGCACTTGGAGCTGGTGTTTGGGCCCACAGGGGTTAGGCCACTGGAGCTATGGTTCGGGCGCTCAGGAGTTGGGCCCCTGGAGCTGGTGTTGGTGCCCCCATGTTTTGGGCCCCTGGAGCTGGTGTTGGTGTCCCAGGAGATAGGCCCCTGAAGCTATGGTTCGGGCTCTCAGGGGTTGGGCCCCTGGGGCTTGTATTGGAGCCCCCAGGGATTGGGCCCCTGGAGCTATGGTTCGGGCGCTCAGGGGCTGGGCCCTTGGAGCTAGTGTTGGGGCCCACAGCGGTTAGGCCCCTGGAGCTATGGTTCGGGCGCTCAGGAGTTGGGCCCCTGGAGCTTCTGTTGGCGCCCCCAGGGGTTGGGCCTTTGGAGCTGGTGTTGGGGCCCCAGGGATTAGGCACCTGGAGCTATGGTTCGGGAGCTCAGGGGTTGGGCCCCTGGAGCTGGTGTTGAGGCCCCCAGGGGTTGGGCCCCTGGAGCTATGGTTCGGGCGCTCTGGGGTGGGGCCCCTGAAGCTGGTGTTGGGGCCCCCAGGGGTTGGGCTCCAGGAGCTAGTGTTGGGGCCCCCAGGGGTTGGGCCCCTGGAGCTGGGGTTGGGGTCCCTGGGGGTTAGGCCCCTTTAGCTATGGTTCAGGCGCTCAGCGGTTGGGCCCCTGGAGCTGGTGTTGGGGACCCCAGGGGTTGGGCTCCTGGAGCTGGGGTTGGGCCCCCGGGGGTTCGGCCCCTGGAGCTATGGTTCGGGCGCTTAGGGGTTCTGCCGCTGGAGCTGGTGTTGGGGCCCCCAGGGGTTTGGCCCCTGGAGCTGGGTTTGGGGCCCCCAGGGGATAGGCCCCTGGAGCTATGGCTCAGGCTCTCAGGGGTTGGGCCCCTGGAGCTGGTGTTGGGGCCCCCAAGGGGTTGGGCCCCTGGAGCTGGTTTTGGGGCCCCAGGGGTTAGGCCCCTGGAGCTATGGTTCGGGCGCTCAGGGGTTGGGCCCCTGGATCTAGTGTTCGGGCGCTCAGGGGTTGGTCCCCTGGAGCTTGGGTCGAGGGCTCCAGGGGTTGGGTCCCTGGAGCTGGGGTTGGGACCCCCGGGGGTTAGGCCTCTGGTGCTTTGGTTCGGGCGCTCAGGGGTTGGGCCCCTGGAGCTGGTGTTGTGGCTCCCAGGGGTTGGGCCCCTGGAGCTGGGGTTGGGGCCCCTAGGGGTTAGGCCCCTGGAGCTATGGTTCGGGCGCTCAGGGGTTGGGCTCATGGAACTGGTTTTGGGGCCCCCAGGAGTTGGGCCCCTGGAGCTGGTGTTGGGGCCCCAGGGGTTAGGCCCCTGGAGCTATGGTTCAGGCGCTGAGGGGTTGGGCCCCTGGAGCTATGGTTCGGGCGCTCAGGGGTTGGGCTCCTGGAGCTGGGGTCGAGGGCCCCAGGGTTTGGACCACTGGAGCTGGGGATGGGGCCCCCCTGGGGTTAGGCCCCTAGAGCTATGGTTCTTGCGCTCACGGGTTGGGCCCCTGAAGCTGGTGTTGGGGCCCCCAGGGGTTGGGCCCCTGGAGCTATGGTTCGGTCGCTCAGGAGTTGGGCCCCTGGAGCTGGTGTTGGCGCCCCCAAGGGTTGGGCCACTAGAGCTGGTGTTGAGCCCCAGGGGTTAGGCCCCTGGAGCTATGGTTCGGGTGCTCAGGGGTTGGGCCCCTAGAGCTGGTGTTGGGGCCCCCAGGGGTTGGGCCCCTGGAGCTATGGTTCGGGCGCTCAGGGGTTGGGCCCCTGGAGCTGGGGTTTGGGGCCCCCAGGGGTTGGGCTCCTGGAGCTGGTGTTGTGGCCCCCAGGGGCTCGGCCCCTGGAGCTGGGGTTGGGGCCCCCAGGTGTTAGGCCCCTGGAGCTATGGCTCGGGCTCTCAGGGGTTGGACCCCTGGAGCTGGTGTTGGGGCCCCCAAGGGTTGGGCCCTTGGAGCTAGTGTTGGGGCCCCAGGGGTTAGGCCCCTGGAGCTATGGTTCGGGATCTCAGGGTTTGGGCCCCTATAGCTATTGTTCGGGCGCTCAGGGGTTGGGCCCCTGGAGCTGGGGTCGAGGGCCCCAGGGTTTGGGCCCGTGGAGCTGAGGTTGGGGCCCCCAGCGGTTGGGCCCCTGCAGCTGGGGTTGGGGCCCATAGGGGTTAGGCCCCTGGAGCTATGGTTCGGGCGCTCAGGGTTTGGGCCCCTGGAGCTGGTGTTGGGGCCCCCAGGGGTTGGGCCGCTGGAGCTGGTGTTGGGGCCCCAGGGGTTAGGCCCCTGGAGCTATGGTTCAGGCTCTCAGGGGTTGGGCCCCTAGAGCTATGGTTCGGGCGCTCAGGGTTTGGGCCCCTGGAGCTGGGGTCCAGGGCCCCAGGGTTTGGACCCCTTGAGCTCGGGTTGGGGCCCCCTGGGGTTAGGCCTCTGGAACTATGGTTCTTGCGCTCACGGGTTTGGCCCCTGAAGCTGGTGTTGGGGCCCCCAGGGGTTGGGCCCTTGGAGCTGGGGTTCGGACCCCTAGGGGTTAGGCCCCTGGAGCTATGGTTCGGGCGCTCAGGGGTTGGGCCCCTGGAGCTGGTGTTGGGGCCCCCAGGGGTTCGGCCCCTGGAGCTGGTGTTGGGGCCCCAGGCGTTAGGCCCCTGGAGTTATGGTTCGGGCGCTCAGGGGTTGGGCCCCTGGAGCTATGGTTCGGGCGCTTAAGGGTTGGGCCCTGAGCTGGTGTTGGGGCCCCCAGGGGTAGGGCCCCTGGAGCTGGTGTTGGGGCCCCAGGGGTTTCGCCCCTTGAGCTATGGTTCGGGCGCTCAGAGGTTGGGCCCCTGGAGCTATGGTTCGGGCGCTCAGGGGTTGGGCCCCTGGAGCTGGTGTTGGGGCCCCAGGGGTTGGGCCTCTGGAGCTGGGGTTGGGGCCCCCAGGGGTTAGGACCCTGGAGCTATGGTTCGGGGCGCTCAGATTTTGGGTCCTTGGAGCTCTGGTGGGGGCCCCCAGGGGTTAGACCCCTGTAGCTATTGTTCGAGCACTCAGGGGTTGGGCCCCTGGAGCTGGTGTTGAGGCCCCAGGGGTTAGACCCCTGGAGCTATAGTTCGGGCGCTCAGGGCTTGGGCCCCTGGAGGTATTGTTCGGGCGTTCAGGGGTTGGGCCCATGGAGCTGGGGTTGGGGCCCCCCAGGGGTTAGGCCCCTGAAAGTATTGTTCTGGCGCTCAGGGGTTGGGCACTTGAAGCTGGTGTTTGGGCCCACAGGGGTTAGGCCACTGGAGCTATGGTTCGGGCGCTCAGGAGTTGGGCCCCTGGAGCTGGTGTTGGGGCCCCCAGGGGTTGGGCCCCTGGAGCTGGTGTTGGTGTCCCAGGAGATAGGCCCCTGAAGCTATGGTTCGGGCTCTCAGGGGTTGGGCCCCTGGGGCTTGTATTGGAGCCCCCAGGGATTGGGCCCCTGGAGCTATGGTTCGGGCGCTCAGGGGCTGGGCCCTTGGAGCTAGTGTTGGGGCCCACAGCGGTTAGGCCCCTGGAGCTATGGTTCGGGCGCTCAGGAGTTGGGCCCCTGGAGCTTCTGTTGGCGCCCCCAGGGGTTGGGCCTTTGGAGCTGGTGTTGGGGCCCCAGGGATTAGGCACCTGGAGCTATGGTTCGGGAGCTCAGGGGTTGGGCCCCTGGAGCTGGTGTTGAGGCCCCCCGGGGTTGGGCCCCTGGAGCTATGGTTCGGGCGCTCTGGGTGGGGCCCCTGAAGCTGGTGTTGGGGCCCCCAGGGGTTGGGCTCCAGGAGCTGGTGTTGGGGCCCCCAGGGGTTGGGCCCCTGGAGCTGGGGTTTGGGGGTCCCTGGGGGTTAGGCCCCTTTAGCTATGGTTCAGGCGCTCAGGGGTTGGGCCCCCTGGAGCTGGTGTTGGGGACCCCCGGGGGTTGGGCTCCTGGAGCTGGGGTTGGGCCCCCGGGGGTTCGGCCCCTGGAGCTATGGTTCGGGCGCTTAGGGGTTCTGCCGCTGGAGCTGGTGTTGGGGCCCCCAGGGGTTTGGCCCCTGGAGATGGGGTTGGGGCCCCCAGGGGTTAGGCCCCTGGAGCTATGGCTCGGGCTCTCAGGGGTTGGGCCCCTGGAGCTGGTGTTGGGGCCCCCAAGGGGTTGGGCCCCTGGAGCTGGTTTTGGGGCCCCAGGGGTTAGGCCCCTGGAGCTATGGTTCGGGCGCTCAGGGTTGGGCCCCTGGATCTATTGTTCGGGCGCTCAGGGGTTGGTCCCCTGGAGCTTGGGTCGAGGGCTCCAGGGGTTGGGCCCCTGGAGCTGGGGTTGGACCCCGGGGGTTAGGCCTCTGGTGCTTTGGTTCGGGCGCTCAGGGGTTGGGCCCCTGGAGCTGGTGTTGTGGCTCCCAGGGGTTGGGCCCCTGGAGCTGGGGTTGGGGCCCCTAGGGGTTAGGCCCCTGGAGCTATGGTTCGGGCGCTCAGGGGTTGGGCCACTTTAACTGGTGTTGGGGCCCCCAGGAGTTGGGCCCCTGGAGCTGGTGTTGGGGCCCCAGGGGTTAGGCCCCTGGAGCTATGCTTCGGGCGCTGAGGGGTTGGGCCCCTGGAGCTATGGTTCGGGCTCTCAGGGGTTGGGCCCCCGGATCTGGGGTCGAAGGCCCCAGGGTTTGGACCCATGGAGCTTGGGTTGGGGCCCCCTGGGGTTAGGCCCCTGGAGCTATGGTTCTTGCGCTCACGGGTTGGGCCCCTGAAGCTGGTGTTGGGGCCCCCAGGGGTTGGGCCCCTGGAGCTATGGTTCGGGCGCTCAGG
>NW_026114946.1:0-31635 GCF_025201925.1 Gopherus flavomarginatus | reverse complement strand
CCCCGGGGACCCCAACCCCAGCTCCAGGGGCCCAACCCCTGGGGCCCCAACACCAGCTCCAGAAGCCCAACCCCTGGGGGCCCCAACACCAGCTCCAGGGGCCCAACCCCTGAGCGCCCAAACCATTGCTCCTGGGGCCTAACCCCCGGGGGTCCCAATCCCAGCTCCAGGGGCCGAACCCCTGGGGCCCTCGACCCCACCTCCAGGGGCCCAACGCCTGAGCACCCGAACCATAGCTCCAGGGGCCCAAACCCTGAGCGCCCGAACCATAGCTCAAGGGGCCTAACCGCTGATGCCCGAACACCAGCTCCAGGGGCCCAACCCCTGGGGGCCCCAACACGAGCTCCAAGGACCCAACCCCTGAGCGCCCGAACCATAGCTCCAGGGGCCTAACCCCTCGGGCCCCAACACCAGCTCCAGGGGCCCAATCCCTGAGGGCCCGAACCATAGCTCCAGGGGCCTAACCCCTAGGGTCCCCAACCCCAGCTCCAGAGGCCCAACTCCTGGGAGCCCCAACACCAGCTCCAGGGTCCCAACCCCTGAGCGCCCGAACCATAGCTCCGGGGCCTAACCCCTGGTTCCCCAACACGAGCTAAAGGGGCCCAACCCCTGAGCGACAGAACCATAGCTCCAGGGGCCTAACCCCCGGGGCCCCAACCCCATCTCCAGGGTCCCAACCCCTGGGGGCCCCAACACCAGCTCCAGGGGCCCAACCCCTGAGCGCCCGAACCATAGCTCCAGGGGCCTAACCCCTGGGGCCCCAACACCAGCTCCAGGGGCCCAACCCCTGGGGCCCCAACACCAGCTCCAGGGGCCCAACCCCTGAGTGCCCGAACCATAGCTCCAGGGGCCTAACTCATAGGAGCCCCAACCCCAGCTCCAGGGGTCCAACCCCTGGGGGCCCCAACACCACCTCCAGGGGCAAAACCCGTGAGCGCCCGAACCATAGCTCCAGGGGCCTAACCCCAGCGGGCCCCAACCCCAGCTCCAGGGGTCCAAACCCTGGGGCCCTCGACCCCAGCTCAAGGGGCCCAACCCCTGAGCGCCCGAACCATAGATCCAGGGGCCCAACCCCTGAACACCCGAACCATAGCTCCAGGGGCCTAACTCCTGGGGCCCCAACACCAGCACCAGGGTCTCAACTCCTGGGGGCCCCAACACCAGCTACAGGGGCCCAACCCCTGAGCGCCCGAACCATAGCTGCAGGGGCCTGACCCCTAGGGGCCCCAACCCCAGTTCCAGGGGCCCAACCCCTGAGCGCCCGAACCATAGCTCCAGGGGCCTAACCCCCGGGGGCACCAACCCCAGTTCCAGGGGCCCAACCACTGGGGGCCCCAATAAGAGCTCCAGGGGCCCAACCCCTGAGCGCCCGAACCATAGCTCCATGGGCCTGACCCCCGGGGACCCAAACCACAGCTCCAGGGGCCCAACCCCTGGGGCCCCAACACCAGCTCCAGAAGCCCAACAACTGGGGGCCCCAACACCAGCTCCAGGGGCCCAAAACCAGAGCGCCCGAACCATTGCTCCAGGGGCCCAACCCCTGGGGGCCCCAACACCAGCTCCAGGGGCCCAACCCCTGAGCGCCCAAACCATAGCTCCAGGGGCCTAACCCCCGGAGGTCCCAATCCCAGCTCCAGGGGCCCAACCCCTGGGGCCCTCGAAACCAGCTCCAGGGGCCCAACCCCTGGGGCCCCAAAACCAGCTCCAGAAGCCCAACCCCTGGGGGCCCCAAAACCAGCTCCAGGGGCCCAAAACCAGAGCGCCCGAACCATTGCTCCAGGGGCCCAACCCCTGGAGGCCCCAACACCAGCTCCAGGGGCCCAACCCCTGAGCGACCAAACCATAGCTCCAGGGGCCTAACCCCCGGGGGTCCCAATCCCAGCTCCAGGGGTCCAACCCCTGGGGCCCTCGAAACCAGCTCCAGGGGCCCAACCCCTGGGGCCCCAACACCAGCTCCAGAAGCCCAACCCCTGGGGGCCCCAACACCAGCTCCAGGGACCCAACCCCTGAGCGCCCGAACCATAGCTTCAGGGGCCTAACCCCTGGAGCCCCAAAACCAGCTACAGAGGCCCAACCCCTAGGGGCCCCAACACCCGCTCCAGGGGCCCAACTCCTGAGCGCCCTAACCATAGCTCCAGTGGCCTAACCCCTGTGGGCCCCAACACCAGCTCCAAGGACCCAACCCCTGAGCGCCCGAACCATAGCTCCAGGGGCCTAACCCCTGGGGCCTCAACACCAGCACCAGGGGCCCAACCCCTGAGCGCCCTAACCATAGCTCCAGTGGCCTAACCCCTGTGGGCCACAACACCAGCTCCAAGGACCCAACCCCTGAGCCCCCGAACCATAGCTCCAGGGGCCTAACCCCTAGGGTCCCCAACCCTAGCTCCAGGGGCCCAACTCCTGGGGGCCCCAACACCAGGTCCAGGGTCCCAACCCCTGAGCGCCCGAACCATAGCTCCGGGGCCTAACCCCTGGTGCCCCAACACGAGCTCCAGGGGACCAACCCCTGAGCGCCTGAACCATAGCGCCAGGGGCGTCACCCCCGGTGCCCCAACCCCAACTCCAGGGGCCCAACCCCTGGGGGCCCAAACACCAGCTCGAGGGGCCCAACCTCAGAGCGCTCGAACCGTAGTTCCAGGGGCCCAACCCTTTGGGGCCCCAACACCAGCTCCAAGGGCCCAACCCCTGAGCGCCCGAACCATAGCTCCAGGGGCCCAACCCCTGAGCGCCCGAACCATAGCTCCAGGGGCCCAACCCCTGGGGGCCCCAACACCAGCTCCAGGGGCCCAACCCCTGACCGCCCGAACCATAGCTCCAGGGACCTAACCCCTGGGGCCCCAACACCAGCTCCAGGGGCCCAACCCCTGGGGGCCCCAACGCCAGCTCCAGGGGCCCAACCCTTGAGCGCCCGAACAATAGATCCAGGGGTCTAAGCCCATGGCGCCCCCACCCCAGCTCCAAGGACCCAACCCCTGAGCGCCCGAACCATAGCTCCAGAGGCCTAACTCCTGGGGCCCCAACACCAGCTCCAGGGGCCCAACCCCTGGGGGCCCCAACACGAGTTCCAGGGGCCCAACCTTTGAGCACCCGAACCATAGCTTCCAGGGGCCTAACCCCTAGGGTCCCCAACCCCAGCTCCAGGGGCCCAACTCCTGGGTTCCCCAACACTAGCTCCAGGGGCCCAACCCCTGAGCGCTCGAACCATAGCTCCAGGGGCCTAAACCCCGGGGGCCCCAACCCCAACTCCAGGGGTCCAATCCCTGGGGCCCTCGACCCCAGCTCCAGGGGCTCAAAACCTGAGCGCCCGAACCATAGCTCCGGGGCCTAACCCCTGGGGCCCCAACACCAGCTGCAGGGGCCCAACCCCTTAGAACCCGAACCATAGCTCCAGGGGCCTAACCCCTGGGGCCCCAACACCAGCTCCAGGGGCCCAACCCCTGGGGCCCCAACACCAGCTGCAGGGGCCCAACCCCTGAGTGCCCGAACCATAGCCCCAGGGGTCTAATCCCTGGGGGCGCCAACACCAGTTCCAGGGGCCCAACACCTGAGCGCCTGAACCATAGCTCCAGGGGCCTAACCCCTGGGGCCCCAACCCCAGCTCCAGGGGCCCAACCACTGGGGCCTCAACACCAGCTCCAGGGGCCCAACCCCTGAGCGCCCGACCCATAGCTCCAGAGGCCTAACCCATGGGGGCCTGAACACCAGCTCCAGGGGCCCAACCCCTGAGCGCCCCAACCATAGCTCCAGGGGCCTAACCCCCGGGGGCCGCAACCCTAGCTCCAGGGGCCCAACCCCTGTGGGCCCCAACACCAGTTCTAGGAGTCCAACCCCTGAGCGCCCGAACCCTAGCTCCAGGGGCCTAACCCCTGGGGGCCCCAACACCAGCTCCAGGTGCCCAACCCCTGGGGGCCCCAACACCAGCTCCAGGTGCCCAAGCCCTCAGCGCCCGAACCATAGCTCCAGCGGCCTAACCCCTGGGGGCCCCAACACCAGCTCCAGGGGCCCAACCCCTGAGCGCTCGAACCATGGCTACAGGGGCCTAACCCCTTGGGGCCCCCACCCCAGCTCCAAGGGCCCAAAACCTGAGCGCCCGAACCATAGTTCCAGGGGCCTAACCTCTGGGGCCCGAACACCAGCTACAGGGGACCAACCCCTGGGGGCCCCAACACCAGCTCCAGGGGCCCAACCCCTGAGCGCCCGAAGCATAGCTCCAGGGGCCTAACACCTGGGGGCCCCAACCCCAGCTCCAGGGACACAACCCCTGGGGACCCCAACACCAGCTCCAGGGGCCCAACCCCTGAGCGCCCGAACTATAGCTCCAGGGGTCTAACCCCCGGGGGCCCCAACCCCAGCTCAAAGGGCCCAACCCCTGGGGGCCCCAACACCAGCTGCAGGGGTCAAACCCCTGAGCGCTCGAACCGTAGGTACAGGGGACTAACCCCTGGGGGCCCGAACTCCAGCACCAGGGGCCCAACCCCTGAGCGCCCGAACCATAGCTCCAGGGGCCTAACCGCTGGGAGCTCCAACCCCAGCTCCAGGGGCCCAACCCCTGTGGGCCCCAACACCAGCTCCAGTGGCCCAACCCGTGAGCACCCGAACCATAGGTCCAGGGGCCTATCCCCTGGGGCCCCAACAGCAGCTCCAGGGACCCAACGTCTGGGGGCCCCAACACTAGCTTCAGGGGCTCAACCCCTGAGCGCCCAAACCATAGCTCCAGGGTCTTAACCCCTATGGGTCCCAACCCCAGCTCCAGGGGCCAAACCCCTGGGGGCCCCAACACCAGTTCCAGGGGTCCAACCCGTGATCGCCCGAACCATAGCTCCAGGAGCCTAACCCCACGGGCCCCCAACCCCAGCTCCAGGGGTCCAACCCGTGATCGCCCGAACCATAACTCCTAGGGCCTAACCCCTAGGGGCCCTAACCCCAACCCCAGCTCCAGGGGCTCAACCCCTCGGGGCCCCAACACCAGCTCCAGGGGCCCAACCCCTGAGTGCCCGAATCATAGCTCCAGGGGTCTAACCCCCGGGGGTCCCGACCCCAGCTCCAGGGGCCCAACCCCTGGGGCTCTCGACCCCAGCTCCAGGGGCCCAAACCCTGAGCGCCCGAACCATAGCTCCAGGTGCCCAACCCCTGAGCGTCCGAACCATAGCTCCAGGGGTCTAACCCCTGGGGAACCAACACCAGCTCCAGGGGTCCAACCCCTGGGGGCCCCAACACCAGCTCCAGGGGCCCAACCCCTGAGCGCCCGAACCGTAGCTCCAGGGGACCAACCCCTGAGCGCCTGAACCTTAGCTCCAGGGGCCTAACCCCTGGGGCCCCAAAACCAGCTCCAGGGGCCCAACCCCCGCGGGCCCCAACACCAGCTTCAGGGGCTCATCCTCTGAGCGCCCGAATCATAGGTCCAGGGGCCTAACCCCTGGGGCCCCAACACCAGCTCCAGAGGCCTAATCCCTGGGGGCCCCAACACCAGCTCCAAGGGCCCAACCCCTGAGCGCCCGAACGATACCTCCAGGGGCCTAACCCCTGGGGACCCCACCTCCAGCTCCAGGGGCCCTAACCCTGAGAGCCTGAACCACAGCTCCAGGGGCCTATCACCTGGGGGCCCCCACCCGAGCTCCAAGGGCCCAACCCCTGAGCGCCCGAACCATAGCGCCAGGGGCCTAAACCCCGGGGGCCCCAACGCCAGCTCCACGGGCCCAACCCCTCAGTCCCTCGACCCAGCTCTAGGGGCCCAACCCCTGAGAGCCCGAACCATAGCTCCAGGGGCCCAACCCCTCACGGACCCAACACCAGCTCCAGGGGCCCAACCCCTGAGCGCCCGATCCATAGCTCCAGAGGCCTAACCATTCGGTGCCCCAACACCAGCTCCAGAGGACCAACCCCTGGGGTCCTCAACCCCAGGCCCAGGAGTCTAACCCCTGGGGGCCCCTACACCAGCTCCAGGGGCCCAACCCCTGAGCGCCCGAACCATAGCTCCAGGGGCCTAACCCCTGACGGCCCCAACACCAGCTCCAGGGGCCCACCCCTGAGCGCCCGAACCATAGCTCCAGGGGTCTAACCCCTGGAGACTAAACACCAGCTCCAGGGGCCAAGCCCCTTGCGGACCCAACACCAGCTCCAGAGGCCCAACCCCTGAGCGCCCGAACCATAGCTCCAGGGGCCTAACCCCTCGGGGCCCCAAAATCAGCTCCAGGGGCCCAAACCGTGAGCGCCCGAACAATACCTCCAGGGGCCTAACCCCTGGGGGCCCCAACACCAGCTCCAGGGGCCCAAACCCTGAGCGCCCGAACCATAGCTCCAGGGGCCCAACCCCCGAGCGCCTGAACCATAGCTCCAGGGGCCTAACCCCTGGGGCCCCAACACCAACTCCAGGGGCCCAACCCCTGGGGGCCCCAACACCAGCTCTAGGGGCCCAACCCCTGAGCGTCCGAACCATAGCTCCAGGGGCCTAACCCCAGGGGGCCCCAACCCCAGCTCCAGGGGTCCAAACCCTGGGGCCCTCGACCCCAGCTCCAGGGGCCCAACCCCTGAGTTCCTGAACCTTAGGTCAAGGGGCCTAACCCCTGAGCGCCCGAACCTTAGCTCAGGGGCCTTACCCCTGGGGCCCCTGCACCAGCTCCAGGGGTCTAACCCCTGGGGGCCCCAACACCAGCTCCAGGGGCCCAACCCCTGAGCGCCCGAACCATAACTCCTAGGGCCTAACCCCTAGGGGCCCTAACCCCAACCCCAGCTCCAGGGGCCCAACCCCTGAGCGCCCGAATCATAGCTCCAGGGGCCTAACCCCCGGGGGTCCCAACCCCAGCTACAGGGGCCCAACCCCTGGGGCTCTCGACCCCAGCTCCAGGGGCCCAACCCCTGATTGCCCGAACCATAGCTCCAGGTGCCCAACCCCTGAGCGTCCGAACCATAGCTCCAGGGGCCTAACCCCTGGGGAACCAACACCAGCTCCAGAGGTCCAACCCCTGGGGGCCCCCAACACCAGCTCCAGGGGCCCAACCCCTGAGCGCCCGAACCATAGCTCCAGGGGACCAACCCCTGAGCGCCTGAACCTTAGCTCCAGGGGCCTAACCCCTGGGGCCCCAAAACCAGCTCCAGGGGCCCAACCCCCGGGGGCCCCAACACCAGCTTCAGGGGCTCATCCTCTGAGCGCCCGAATCATAGGTCCAGGGGCCTAACCCCTGGGGCCCCAACACCAGCTCCAGAGGCCTAATCCCAGGGGGCCCCAACACGAGCTCCAAGGGCCCAACCCCTGAGCGCCCGAACGATACCTCCAGGGGCCTAACCCCTGGGGACCCCACCTCCAGCTCCAGGGGCCCTAACCCTGAGAGCCCGAACCACAGCTCCAGGGGCCTAACACCTGGGGGCCCCCACCCGAGCTCCAAGGGCCCAACCCCTGAGAGCCCGAACCATAGCGCCAGGGGCCTAACCCCCGGGGGCCCCAACGCCAGCTCCACGGGCCCAACCCCTCGGTCCCTCGACCCAGCTCTAGGGGCCCAACCCCTGAGAGCCCGAACCATAGCTCCAGGGGCCCAACCCCTCACGGACCCAACACCAGCTCCAGGGGCCCAACCCCTGAGCGCCCGATCCATAGCTCCAGAGGCCTAACCCTTTGGGGCCCAAACACCAGCTCCAGGGGCCCAACCCTTGAGCGCCCAAACAATACCTCCATGGGCCAAACCCCTGGGGCCCCAACACCAGCTCCAGAGGACCAACCCCTGGGGTCCTCAATCCCAGGCCCAGGAGTCCAACCCCTGGGGGCCCCAACACCAGCTCCAGGGGCCCAACCCCTGAGCGCCCGAACCATAGCTCCAGGGGCCTAACCCCTGACGGCCCCAACACCAGCTCCAGGGGCCCACCCCTGAGCGCCCGAACCATAGCTCCAGGGGTGTAACCCCTGGAGACTAAACACCAGCTCCAGGGGTCCAGCCCCTTGCGGACCCAACACCAGCTCCAGAGGCCCAACCCCTGAGCGCCCGAACCATAGCTCCAGGGGCCTAACCCCTCGGGGCCCCAAAATCAGCTCCAGGGGCCCAAACCGTGAGCGCCCGAACAATACCTCCAGGGGCCTAATCCCTGGGGGCCCCAACACCAGCTCCAGGGGCCCGACCCCTGAGCGCCCGAACCATAGCTCCAGGGGCCCAACCCCCGAGCGCCTGAACCATAGCTCCAGGGGCCTAACCCCTGGGGCCCCAACACCAACTCCAGGGGCCCAACCCCTGGGGGCCCCAACACCAGCTCTAGGGGCCCAACCCCTGAGAGCCCGAACCATAGCTCCAGGGGCCTAACCCCTAGGGGCCCGAACCCCAGCTCTCGGGGCCCAACCACTGGGGGCCCCAACACCAGTTCCAGGGCCCAACCCCTGAGCGCCCGAACCATAGCTGCAGGGGAATAACCCCTAAGGGCCCGAACACCAGCTCCAGGGGCCCAACCCCTGGGGGCCCCAACAACAGCTACAGGGGCCCAACCCCTGAGCGCCTGAACCATAGCTCCAGGGGCCTAACCCCCGGGTGCCCCAACCCCAGCTCCAGGGGCCCAACCCCTGGGGACCTCGACCCCAGCTCCAGGGGCCCAACCCCTGAGCGCCCGGACCATAGCTCCAGGTGCCCAACTCCTGAGCCCCCAAACCATAGCTCCGGGATTCTAACCCCTGGGGGCCCCCACCCCAGCTCTAAGGGCCCAAACCCTGAGCGCCCGAACCATAGCGCCAGGGGTCTATCCCCCGGGGGCACCAACCCCAGCTCCAGGGGCCCAACCCCTGGGGCCCTCGACCCCAGCTCCAGGGGCCCAACCCCTGAGCGCCCAAACCATAGCTCCAGGGGCCCAACCCCTGAGCGCCCAAACCATAGCTCCAGGGGCCCAACCCCTGACGGCCCCAACACCAGCTCCAGGGGCCCAACCCCTGAGCGCCCGAACCATAGCTCCAGGGGCCTAACCCCTGGGGCCCCAACACCAGCTCTAGGGGACCAGCCCCTGGGGGCTCCAACACCAGCTCCAGGGGCCCAACCCCTGAGCGCCCGAACCATAGCTCCAGGGGTCTAACCCGTGGAGACCCAACACCAGCTCCAGGGGTCCAACCCCTGGGGGAACCAACACCAGCTCCAGTGGCCCAACCCCTCAGCGCCCGATCCATAACTCCAGGGGCCTAACCCCTCGGGACACCAAAATCAGCTCCAGGGGCCCAAACCATGAGCGCCCGAACAATACCTCCAGGGGCCTAACCCCTGGGGGCAGAAACACCAGCTCCAGGGGCCCAACCCCTGAGCGCCCGAACCATAGCTCCAGGGGCCAAACCCCTGAGCGCCCGAACCATAGCTCCAGGGGCCTAACCTCTGGGGCCTAAACAGATGCTCCAGGGGCCCAACCCCTGCGAGCCGCAACACCAGTTCCAGGGGCCCAACCCCTGAGTGCCCGAACCATAGCTCCAGGAGCCTAAACCCTAGGGGCCCCAACACCAGCTACAGTGGTCCAACCCCTCAGCGCCTGAACCATGGTTTCAGGGGCCTAACCCCCGGGGGTCCGAAACCGAGCTCCACGGGCCCAACCCCTGGGGCTCTCGACCCCAACTCCGGGGGCCCAACCCTTGAGCGCCCGAACCATAGCTCCAGGGGCCCAACCCCTGAGCGCCCGAACCATAGCTCCAGGGGCCCAACCCCTGGGGCCCCAACACCAAATCCAGGAGCCTAACCCCTGGGGGCCCCAACACCAGCTCCAGGGGCCCAACCCCTGACCGCCCGAACCATAGCTCCAGGGACCTAACCCCTGGGGCCCCAACACCAGCTCCAGGGGCCCAACCCCTGGGGGCCCCAACGCCAGCTCCAGGGGCCCAACCCTTGAGCGCCCGAACGATAGCTCCAGGGGTCTAAGCCCATGGCGCCCCCACCCCAGCTCCAAGGACCCAACCCCTGAGCGCCCGAACCATAGCTCCAGAGGCCTAACTCCTGGGGCCCCAACACCAGCTCCAGGGGCCCAACCCCTGGGGGCCCCAACACGAGTTCCAGGGGCCCAACCTTTGAGCACCCGAACCATAGCTTCCAGGGGCCTAACCCCTAGGGTCCCCAACCCCAGCTCCAGGGGCCCAACTCCTGGGTTCCCCAACACTAGCTCCAGAGGCCAAACCCCTGAGCGCCCGAACCATAGCTCCAGGGGTGTAACCCCTGGTGACCCAACACCAGCTCCAGGGGCCCAGCCCCTGGGGGACCCAACACCAGCTCCAGGAGCCCAACCCCTGAGCACTCGAACCATAGCTCCAGGGGCCTAACCCCTCGGGGCCCCAAAATCAGCTCCAGGGGCCCAAACCGTGAGCGCCCGAACAATACCTCCAGGGGCCTAACCTCTGGGGGCCCCAACACCAGCTCCAGGGGCCCAACCCATGAGAGCCCGAACCATAGCTCCAGGGGCCCAACCCCTGAGCGCCTGAACCATAGCTCCAGGGTCCTAACCCCTGGGGCCCCAACACCAGCTCCAGGGGCCCAACCCCTGGGGGCATCTACACCAGCTCTAGGGGCCGAACCCCTGAGCACCCGAACCATAGCTCCACGGGCCTAACCCCTAGCGGCCCGAACCCCAGCTAAAGGGGCCGAACCCCTGGGGGCCCCAACACCAGCTCCAGGGCCCAACCCCTGAGCGCCCGAACCATAGCTCCAGGGGAATAACCCCTAAGGGCCCGAACCCCAGCTCCAGGGGCCCAACCCCTGAGGGCCCCAACAACAGCTACAGGGGCTCAACCCCTGAGCGCCCGAACCACAACTCCAGGGGCCTAGCCCCCGGGGGCCCCAACCCCAGCTCCAGGGGTCCAACCCCTGGGGCCCTCGACCCCAGCTCCACGGGCCCAACCCCTGAGCGCCCGAACCATAGCTCCAAGGGCCCAACTCCTGAGCGCCCAAACCATAGCTCCAGGGGCCTAAAACCTGGGGGCCCCTACCCCAGCTCTAAGGGCCCAACCCCTCAGCGCCCGAATCATAGCTCCAAGGGCCTAACCCCCGGGGGTCCCAACCCCAGCTCCAGTGGCCCAACCCCTGAGAGCCCGAACCATAGCTCCAGGGGCCTAATCCCTGGGGGCCCCAACACCAGCTCCAAGGGCCCAACCCCTGAGCACCCGAACGATACCTCCAGGGGCCTAACCCCTGGGGGCCCCAACACCAGCTCCAGGGTCCCAACCCCCGCGGGCCCCTACACCAGCTCCAGGGGAACATCCTCTGAGCGCCCGAATCATAGATTCAGGGGCCTAACCCCTGGGGCCCGAACACCAGTTCCAGGGGCCCAAACCCTGAGCGCCTGAACCATAGCTGCAGGGCCCTAACCCCTGGGTCCCCAACACCAGTTCCAGGGGCCCAACCCCTGGGGGCCCTAACAACAGCTCCAGGGGCCCAACCCCTGGGGGCCCTAACAACAGCTCCAGGGGCCCAACCCCTGGGGGCCCTAACAACAGCTCCAGGGGCCCAACCCCTGAGAGCCCGAACCATAGCTCCAGGGGCCTAATCCCTGGGGGCCCCAACACCAGCTCCAGGGGCCCAACCCTTGAGCGCCCGAACGATACCTTTAGGGGCCTAACCCCTGGGGGCCCGAACACCAGCTCCAGGGGCCCAACCCCTCGGGGCCCCAACAACAGCTACAGGGGCCCAACCCCTGAGCGCCCGAACCACAGCTGCAGGGGCCTAACCCCCGGGGGCCCCAACCCCAGCTCCAGGGGCCCAAGCCCTCGGGCCCTCGACCCCAGCTCCAGGGGCCCAACCCCTGAGCGCCCGGACCATAGCTCCAGGGGCCCAACTCCTGAGCGCCCAAACCATAGCTCCAGGGGCCTAACCCCTGAGGGCCCCCACCCCAGCTCTAAGGGCCCAACCCCTGAGCGCCGAAACCATAGCGCCAGGGGCCTAACCCCTGGGGAACCAACACCAGCTCCAGGGGTCCAACCCCTGGGGACCCCAACACCAGCTCCAGGGGCCCAACGCCTGAGCGCCCGAACCATAGCTCCAGGGGCCCAACCCCCGAGCGCCTGAACCATATCTCCAGGGGCCTAACCCCTGGGGCCCGAACCCCAGCTCCAAGAGCCAAAACCCTGAGCGCCTGAACCATAGCTCCAGGGGCCCAACCCCTGAGCGCCTGAACCATAGCTCCAGGGGCCTAAATCCTGGGGCCCCAACACCAGCTCCAGGGGCCCAACCCCTGGGGGCCCCAACACCAGCTCTAGGGGCCCAACCCCTGAGCGCCCGAACCATAGCTCCAGGGGCCTAACCCCTAGGGGCCCGAACCCCAGCTCCAGGGGCCGAACCCCTGGGGGCCCCAACACCAGCTCCAGGGCCCAACCCCTGAGCGCCCGATCCATAGCTCCAGGGGAATAACCCCTAAGGGCCCGAACCCCAGCTCCAGAGGCCCAACCCCTGGGGGCCCCAACAACAGCTACAGGGGCTCAGCCCCTGAGCGCCCGAACCATAACTGCAGGGGCCTAGCCCCCGGGGGCCCCAACCCCAGCTCCAGGGGCCCAACCCCTGAGCGCCCGAACCATAGCTCCAGGGGCCCAACTCCTCAGCGCCCAAACCATAGCTCCAGGGGCCTAAAACCTGGGGGTCCCTACCCCAGCTCTAAGGGCCCAACACCTGAGCGCCCGAATCATAGCTCCAGGGTCCTAACCCCCGGGGGTCCCAACCCCAGCTCCAGGGGCCCAAACCCTTGAGGCCCTAACACCAGCTCCAGGGGCCCAACCCCTGAGAGCCCGAACCATAGCTCCAGGGGCCTAATCCCTGGGGGCCCCAACACCAGCTCCAAAGGCCCAAGCCCTGAGCGCCCGAACGATACCTCCACGGGCCTAACCCCTGGGGGCACCAACACCAGCTCCAGCGGCCCAAAACCCGCGGGCACCTACACCAGCTCCAGGGGCCCATCCTCTGAGCGCACGAATCATAGATCCAGGGGCCTAACCCTTGGGGCCCCAACAGCAGCTCCAGGGGCCCAACCCCTGAGAGCCCGAACCATAGCTCCAGGGGCCTAATCCCTGGGGGCCCCAACACCAGCTCCAAGGGCCCAACCCCTGAGCGCCCGAACGATACCTCCAGGGACCTAACCACTGGGGGCCCGAACACGAGCTCCAGGGTCCCAACCCCTGAGAGCCCGAACCATAGCTCCAGGGGCCTAACCCCTGGGGGCCCCCACCCGTGCTCAAAGGGCCCAACCCCTGAGTACCCGAACCATAGCTCCAGGGGTGTAACCCCTGGAGACCCAACTCCAGCTCCAGGGGCCCAGCCCCTGGGGGACCCAAGACTAGCTCCAGGGGCCCAACCCCTGAGAGCCCGAACCATAGCTCCAGGGGCCTACCCCTCGGGGCCCCAAAATCAGCTCCAGGGGCCCAAACCGTGAGCGCCCGAACAATACCTCCAGGGGCCTAACCCATGGGGGCCCCAACACCAGCTCCAGGGGCCCAACCCCTGAGCGCCCGAACCATAGCTGCAGGGACCTAACCCCTGGGGCCCCAACACCAGCTCGAGGGGCCCAACCTCTGGGGGCCCTAACACCAGCTCCAGGGGCCCAACCCCTGAGAGCCCGAACCATAGCTCCAGGGGCCTAATCCCTGGGGGCCCCAACACCAGCTCCAAGGGCCCAACCCCTGAGCGCGCGAACGATACCTCCAGGGACCTAACCACTGGGGGCCCGAACACGAGCTCCAGGGTCCCAACCCCTGAGAGCCCGAACCATAGCTCCAGGGGCCTAACCCCTGGGGGCCCCCACCCGTGCTCAAAGGGCCCAACCCCTGAGCACCCGAACCATAGCTCCAGGGGTGTAACCCCTGGAGACCCAACACCAGCTCCAGGGGCCCAGCCCCTGGGGGACCCAAGACCAGCTCCAGGGGCCCAACCCCTGAGAGCCCGAACCATAGCTCCAGGGGCCTACCCCTCGGGGCCCCAAAATCAGCTCCAGGGGCCCAAACCGTGAGCGCCCGAACAATACCTCCAGGGGCCTAACCCATGGGGGCCCCAACACCAGCTCCAGGGGCCCAACCCCTGAGCGCCCGAACAATAGCTTCAGGGGCCCAACCGCCGAGCGCCTGAACCATAGCTCAAGGGGCCTAACCACTAGGGGCCCGAACCCCAGCTCCAGGGGCCCAACCCCTGGGGGCCCCAACACCAGCTCCAGGGCCCAATCCCTGAGCGCCCGAACCATAGTCCCAGGGGAATAACCCCTAAGGGCCCGAACCCCGGCTCCAGGGGCCCAACCCCTGGGGGCCCCAACAACAGCTCCAAGGGCCCAACACCTGAGAGCCCGAACCATAGCTCCAGGGGCCTAATCCCTGGGGGCCCCAACACCAGCTCCAAGGGCCCAACCCCTGAGCGCTCGAACGATACCTCCAGGGGCCTAACCCCCTGGGGGCCCCAACACCAGCTCCACTGGCCCAACCCAAGCGGGCCCCTACACAAGCTTTAGGGGCCCATCCTCTGAGCGCCCGAATCATAGGTCCAGGGGCCTAACAACTGGGGCCCCAACACCAGCTCCAGGGGCCCAACCCCTGAGCACCTGAACCATAGTTGCAGGGGCCTAACCCCCGGGGCCCCAACCCCAGCTCCAGGGGCCCAAAACCTGGGGGTCCCAACAGCAGCTCCAGGCCCCCAACCCCTGGGGGCCCGAACCATAGCTCCAGGGGAATAACCCCTGGGGCCCGAACACCAGCTCCAGGGGCCCAACCCCTGAGCGCCCGAACCATAGCTCCACGGACCTAACCCCTGAGGGCTCCATCCCCAGCTCCACGGGCCTAACCCCCGGGGGCCCCAACACCAGCTCCAGGGGCCCAACGCAAGAGCGCCCGAACCATAGCTCCAGGGGCCCAAACCCTGGGGGCAACAACACCAGCTCCAGGGGCCCAACCCCTGAGCGCCCGAACCATACCTCCAGGGGCCCAACCCCTGCATGCCCGAACCATAGCTCCAGGGGCCCAACCCCTGAGCGCCCGAACCATAGCTCCAGGGGCCTAACCCCTGTGGCCCCAACACCAGTTCCAGAGGCCCAATCCCTGGGGGCCCCAACAGCAGCTCAAGGGGCCCAACCCCTGAGTGCCCGAACCATACCTCCAGGGGCCTAACCCCTAGGGGCCCCTACCCCAGCTCCAGGGGACCAAACCCTGGGGGATCCAACACCAGCTCCAGGGGCCCAAACCTGAGCGCCCGAACCATTGTTCCAGGGGCCTAACCCCCGGGGGTCCCAACCCCAGCTCCAGGGGCCCAACCCCCGGGGCCCTCGAACCCAGCTCCAGGGGCCCAACCCCTGAGCGTCCGAAGCACAGCTCGAGGGGCCGAACCCCTGAGCGCCCGAACCATAGCTCCAGGGGCCTAAACCCTGGGGTCCCAACACCAGCTCTACGGGCCCAACAACTGGGGGCCCCAACACCAGCTCCAGGGGCCCAACCCCTGGGCGCCCGAACCATAGCTCCAGGGGCCTAAAGCCCGGAGGCCCAAACCCCAGCTCTAGGGGCCCAGCCCCTGGGGGCCCCAACACCAGCTCCAGGGGCAGAACCCCTGAGGGCCCGAAACATAGCTTCAGGGGCCTAACCCTCGGGGGCCCCAACCCCAGCTCCAGGGGCCCAACCCCTAGGGGCCCCAACAGCAGCTCCAGGGGCCCAACGCAAGAGTGCCCGAACCATACCTCCAGGGGCCTAACCCCCGGGGACCCCAACCCCAGCTCCAGAGGCCCAACACCTGGGGGCCCCGACACATGCTTCAGGGGTCCAACCCCTGAGCGCCCGACCCATTGCTCCAGGGGCCTAACCCCTGGGTGCCCCAACACCAGCTCCAATGGCCCAACCCCTGAGCGCCCGAACCATATCTCCAGGGGCCTAACCCCCGGGGGCCCCAAACCCAGCTACACGGGCCCAACCCCTGGGAGCCCCAACACCAGCTCCAGTGGTCCAACCCCTGAGCGCCCTATCCACAGCTCCAGGGGCCCAACCCCTGAGCGCCCGAACCAAAGCTCCAGGGCGTAAACACTGGGGCCCCAACACCAGCTCGAGGAGCCCAATCCCTGAGCGCTAGAACCATATCTCCAGGGGCCTAACCCATGGGGGCCCCAACCACAGCTCCAGGGGCCCAACCCCTGGGGGCCCCAACACAAGCTCCAGGGGTCCAACCCCTGAGCGCCCGAACCACAGCTCCAGGGGCCCAACCCCTGAGCGCCCGAACCACAGCTCCGGGGCCTAAACTCTGGGGCTCCAACAAAAGCTCCAGGGGCCCAATCCCTGAGCGTCCGAACCATAGCTCCAGGGGCCTAACCCCCGGGGCTCCAACCCCAGCTCCAGGGGCCGAACCCCTGGGGGCCCCAACACCAGCTCCAGGGGCCCAACCCCAGAGCGCCCAAACCATAGCTCCAGGGGCTCAACCACTGGGGGCCGCAACACCAGCTCCAGAGCCCCAAACCCTGAGCGCCCGAACCATAGATCCAGGGGCCCAACCCCTGAGCACCTGAACCATAGCTCAAATGGCATAACCCCTGGGTCCCCAACACCAGCTCCATGGGCCGAACCCCTGGGGGCCCAACACCAGCTCCAGGGGCCCAACCCCTGAGCGCCCGAACCATAGCTCCAGGGACCTAATCCCTGGGAGCCCCAACACCAGCTCCAAGAGCCCAACCCATGAGCGCCCGACCAATACCTCCAGTGGCCTAACCCCCGGGGGCCCGAACCACAGCTCCAGGGGCCCAAACCCTGGGGCCCTTGACCCAAACTCCTGAAGCCCAAACCCTGAGCCCCCGAACCATAGCTCCAGGGGCCCAACCCCTGAGCGCCTGAACCATAACTCCAGGGGCCTAACCCCCGGGGCCCCAACCCCAGCTCCAGGGGCCCAACCCCTGGGGGCCCCAACACCAGCTCCAGAAGCCCAAACCCAGAGCAGCCGAACCATAGCTCCAGGGGCCCAAAACCTGGGGGCCCCAACACCAGCACCAGGGGCTCAACCCCTGAGCGCCCGAACAATAGCTCCAGGGGAATAACCCCTGGGGCCCCAACACCAGCTCCAGGGGCCCAGCCCCTGGGGCCCCAACACCAGCTCCAGGGGCCCAACCCCTGGGGGAACCAACACCAGCTCCAGGGGTCCAACCCCTGAGCGCCCGAACCATAGCTCCAGGGGCCTAACCCCCGGGGGCCCCAACACCAGCTCCAGGGGCCCAACCCCTGAGGTCCCGAGCAATACCTCCAGGGGCCTAACCCCTTGTGGGCTCCAACACGATCTTCAGGGGCCCAACCCTGAGCGCTCGAACCATAGCTACAGGGGCCTAACCCCTGGTGGCCCCCACCCCAGCTCCAAGGGCCCAAAACCTGAGCGCTCGAACCATAGCTCCAGGGGACTAACCCCTGGGGGCCCCAAACCCAGTTCCAGGGGCCCAACCCCTGCGCGCCCGAACCATAGCTCCAGGGGCCCAACCCCTGAGCGCCCGAACCATAGCTCCAGGGGCCTAAACTCTAGGGGCCCCAACTCCAGCTACAGGGGCCCAAAACCTGAGCGCCTGAACCATGGTTCCAGGGGCCTAACCCCCGGGGATCCGAACCCGAGCTCCACGGGCCCAACCCCTGGGGCTCTCGACCCCAACTCCAGGGGCCCAAACCCTGAGCGCCCGAACCATAGCTCCAGGGGCCCAACCCCTGAGCGCCCGAACCATAGCTCCAGGGGCCCAACCCCTGGGGGCCCCAACACCAAATCCAGGAGCCTAACCCCTGGGGGCCCCAACACCAGCTCCAGAGGCCCAAACCCTGACCGCCCGAACCATAGCTCCAGGGGCCTAACCCCTGGGGCCCCAACACCAGCTCCAGGGGCCCAACCCCTGGGGGCCCCAACGCCAGCTCCAGGGGCCCAACCCTTGAGCGCCCGAACAATAGCTGCAGGGGTCTAAGCCCATGGCGCCCCCACCCCAGCTCAAAGGACCCAACCCCTGAGCGCCCGAACCATAGCTCCAGAGGCCTAACTCCTGGGGCCCCAACACCAGCTCCAGGGGCCCAAACCCTGGGGGCCCCAACACGAGTTCCAGGGGCCCAACCTTTGAGCACCCGAACCATAGCTTCCAGGGGCCTAACCCCTAGAATCCCCAACCCCAGCTCCAGGGGCCCAACTCCTGGGTTCCCCAACACTACCTCCAGGGGCCCAACCCCTGAGCGCCCGAACCATAGCTCCAGGGGCCTAAACCCCGGGGGCCCCAACACCAACTCCAGGGGCCCAATCCCTGGGGCACTCGACCCCAGCTCCAGGGGCTCAAAACCTGAGAGCCCGAACCATAGATCTGGGGCCTAACCCCTGGGGCCCCAACACCAGCTGCAGGGGCCCAACCCCTTAGAGCCCGAACCATAGCTCCAGGGGCCTAACCCCTAGGGTCCCAACACCAGCTCCAGGGGCCCAACCCCTGGGGCCCCAACACCAGCTGCAGGGGCCCAACCCCTGAGTGCCCGAACCACAGCTCCAGGGGTCTAATCCCTGGGGGCCCCAACACCAGCTCCAGGGGCCCAACACCTGAGCGCCTGAACCATAGCTCCAGGGGCCTAACCCCTGGGGCCCCAACTCCAGCTCCAGGGGCCCAACCACTGGGGGCCCCAACACCAGCTCTAAGAGCCCAACCCCTGTGGGCCCAAACACCAGCTCCAGGGGCCCAACCAAAGAGCGCCCGAACCATAGCTCCAGGGGCCTAACCCCTGGAGCCCCAACACCAGCTCCAGGGGCTCAACTCCTGAGCGCCCGAACCATAGCTCTAGGGGCCTAACCGCTGTGGGCCCCAACACCAGCTCCAAGGGCCCAACCTTTGAGCGCCCGAACCATAGCTCTGGGGCCTAACCCCTGGGGGCCCCACCAGCAGCTCCAGGGGCCCAACCCATGAGCCCCCGAACCATAGCTCCAGGGGCCCAACCGCTGAGTGCCTGAAACATAGCTCCAGGGACCTAACCCCCGGGGGCCTCAACCCCAGCTCCAGGAGCCCAAAACCTGGGGCCCTTGACCCCAGCTCCAGGGGCCCAACCCCTGAGCGCCCGAACCATAGCTCCGGGGCCTAACCCCTGGGGCCCCAACACCAGCTCCAGGGGCCCAACCTCTGAGATCCCGAACCATGGCTCCAGGGGCCTAACCCCCGGCGCCCCAACCCCAGCTCCAGGGGCCCAACCCCTAGGTGACCCAACACCAGCTTCAGGGGCCCAACCCCAGAGCGTCCGTACCATCGCTCCAGGGGCCTAATCCCTGGGGGCCCCAACACCAGCTCCAGGGGCTCAACCCCTGGGGCCCCAACACCAGCTCCAGGGGCCCAACCCCTGAGCGCCCGAACCATACCTCCAGGGGCCCAACCCCTGAGCGCCCGAACCATAGCTCCAGGGGCCTAACCCCTGGGGCCCCAACACGAGCTCCAGGGGCCCAACCCCTGGGGGCCCCAACACCAGCTCCAGGGGCTCAACTCCTGAGCGCCCGAACCATAGCTCTAGGGGCCTAACTGCTGTGGGCCCGAACACCAGCTCAAAGGGCCCAACCTTTGAGCGCCCGAACAATAGCTCTGGGGCCTAACCCCTGGGGGCCCCAACAGCAGCTCCAGGGGCCCAACCCATGAGCCCCCGAACCATAGCCCCAGGGGCCCAACCCCTGAGCGCCCGAACCATAGCTCCAGGGGCCTAACCCCCGGCGACTCCAACTCCAGCTCCAGGGACCCAACCCCTGGGGGCCCCAACACCAGCTCCAGGAGCCCAACCCCTGGGGACGCCAACACCAGCTCCAGGGGCCCAACCCCTGAGCGCCCGAACCATACCTCCAGAGGCCCAACCCCTGAGCGCCCGAACCATAGCTCCAGGGGCCTAACCCCTGGGGCCCCAACACGAGCTCCAGGGGCCCAAACCCTGGGGGCCCCAACACCAGCTTCAGGGGCCCAACCCCTTGGGGCCCCAACACCAGCTCCAGGAGCCCAACCCCTGGGGACCCCAAGACCAGCTACAGGGGCCCAACCCCAGAGCGTCCGAACCATAGCTCCAGGGACCCAACCCCTGGTGGCCCCAACACCAGCTCCAGGGGCCCAACCCCTGAGCGCCCGAACCATAGCTTCAGGGGCCTAACCCCTGGAGCCCCAACACCAGCTCCAGGGGCCCAACCCCTGGGGGCCCCAACACCAGCTCCAGGGGCCCAACTCCTGAGCGCCCTAACCATAGCTCCAGGGGCCTAACCCCTGTGGGCCCCAACACGAGCTCCAAGGACCCAACCCCTGAGCGCCCGAACCATAGCTCCAGGGGCCTAACCCCTCGGGCCCCAACACCAGCTCCAGGGGCCCAACCCCTGAGGGCCCGAACCATAGCTCCAGGGGCCTAACCCCTAGGGTCCCCAACCCCAGCTCCAGAGGCCCAACTCCTGGGAGCCCCAACACCAGCTCCAGGGTCCCAACCCCTGAGCGCCCGAACCATAGCTCCGGGGCCTAACCCCTGGGGCCACAACACGAGCTAAAGGGGCCCAACCCCTGAGCGCCCAAACCATAGCTCCAGGGGCCTAACCCCCGGGGCCCCAACCCCATCTCCAGAGTCCCAACCCCTGGGGGCCCCAACACCAGCTCCAGGGGCCCAACCCCTGAGCGCCCGAACCATAGCTCCAGGGGCCTAACTCATAGGAGCCCCAACCCCAGCTCCAGGGGTCCAACCCCTGGGGGCCCCAACACCACCTCCAGGGGCAAAACCCGTGAGCGCCCGAACCATAGCTCCAGGGGCCTAACCCCAGCGGGCCCCAACCCCAGCTCCAGGGGTCCAAACCCTGGGGCCCTCGACCCCAGCTCAAGGGGCCCAACCCCTGAGCGCCCGAACCATAGATCCAGGGGCCCAACCCCTGAACACCCGAACCATAGCTCCAGGGGCCTAACTCCTGGGGCCCCAACACCAGCACCAGGGTCTCAACCCCTGGGGGCCCCAACACCAGCTACAGGGGCCCAACCCCTGAGCGCCCGAACCATAGCTGCAGGGGCCTGACCCCTAGGGGCCCCAACCCCAGTTCCAGGGGCCCAACCCCTGAGCGCCCGAACCATAGCTCGAGGGGCCTAAACCCCGGGGGTACCAACCCCATTTCCAGGGGCCCAACCACTGGGGGCCCCAATAAGAGCTCCAGGGGCCCAACCCCTGAGCGCCCGAACCATAGCTCCATGGGCCTGACCCCCGGGGACACAAACCACAGCTCCAGGGGCCCAACCCCAGGGGCCCCAACACCAGCTCCAGAAGCCCAACAACTGGGGGCCCCAACACCAGCTCCAGGGGCCCAAGACTAGAGCGCCCGAACCATTGCTCCAGGGGCCCAACCCCTGGGGGCCCCAACACCAGCTCCAGGGGCCCAACCCCTGAGTGCCCAAACCATAGCTCCAGGGGCCTAACCCCCGCGGGTCCCAATCCCAGCTCCAGGGGCCCAACCCCTGGGGCCCTCGAAACCAGCTCCAGGGGCCCAACCCCTGATGCCCCAACACCAGCTCCAGAACCCCAACCCCTGGGGGCCCCAAAACCAGCTCCAGGGGCCCAAAACCAGAGCGCTCGAACCATTGCTCCAGGGGCCCAACCCCTGGGGGCCCCAACACCAGCTCCAGGGGCCCAACCCCTGAGCGCCCAAACCATAGCTCCAGGGGCCTAACCCCCGGGGGTCCCAATTCCAGCTCCAGAGGCCCAACCCCTGGGGCCCTCGAAACCAGCTCCAGGGGCCCAACCCCTGGGGCCCCAACACCAGCTCCAGAAGCCCAACCCCTGGGGGCCCTAACACCAGCTCCAGGGGCCCAACCCCTGAGCGCCCGAACCATAGCTTCAGGGGCCTAACCCCTGGAGCCCCAACACCAGCTACAGGGGCCCAACCCCTGGGGGCCCCAACACCCGCTCCAGGGGCCCAACTCCTGAGCGCCCTAACCATAGCTCCAGTGGCCTAACCCCTGTGGGCCCCAACACCAGCTCCAAGGACCCAACCCCTGAGCGCCCGAACCATAGCTCCAGGGGCCTAACCCCTGGGGCCCCAACACCAGCACCAGGGGCCCAACCCCTGAGGGCCCGAACCATAGCTCCAGGGTCCTAACCCGTAGGGTCCCCAACCCTAGCTCCAGGGGCCCAACTCCTGGGGGCCCCAACACCAGCTCCAGGGTCCCAACCCCTGAGCGCCCGAACCATAGCTCCGGGGCCAAACCCCCAGTGCCCGAACACGAGCTCCAGGGGACCAACCCCTGAGCGCCTGAACCATATCGCCAGGGGCGTCACCCCCGGTGCCCCAACCCCAACTCCAGGGGCCCAACCCCTGGGGGCCCAAACACCAGCTCGAGGGGCCCAACCTCAGAGCGCTCGAACCGTAGTTCCAGGGGCCGAACCCCTTGGGGCCCCAACACCAGCTCCAAGGGCCCAACCCCTGAGCGCCCGAACCATAGCTCCAGGGGCCTAACCCCTGGGGCCACAACACCAGCTCCAGGGGCCCAACCCCTGGGTCCCCAACACCAGCTCCAGGGGCCCAACCCCTGAGCGCCCGAACCATAGCTCCAGGGGCCTAACTCATAGGAGCCCCAACCCCAGCTCCAGGGGTCCAACCCCTGGGGGCCCCAACACCACCTCCAGGGGCAAAACCCGTGAGCGCCCGAACCATAGCTCCAGGGGCCTAACCCCAGCGGGCCCCAACCCCAGCTCCAGGGGTCCAAACCCTGGGGCCCTCGACCCCAGCTCAAGGGGCCCAACCCCTGAGCGCCCGAACCATAGATCCAGGGGCCCAACCCCTGAACACCCGAACCATAGCTCCAGGGGCCTAACTCCTGGGGCCCCAACACCAGCACCAGGGTCTCAACCCCTGGGGGCCCCAACACCAGCTACAGGGGCCCAACCCCTGAGCGCCCGAACCATAGCTGCAGGGGCCTGACCCCTAGGGGCCCCAACCCCAGTTCCAGGGGCCCAACCCCTGAGCGCCCGAACCATAGCTCGAGGGGCCTAAACCCCGGGGGTACCAACCCCATTTCCAGGGGCCCAACCACTGGGGGCCCCAATAAGAGCTCCAGGGGCCCAACCCCTGAGCGCCCGAACCATAGCTCCATGGGCCTGACCCCCGGGGACACAAACCACAGCTCCAGGGGCCCAACCCCAGGGGCCCCAACACCAGCTCCAGAAGCCCAACAACTGGGGGCCCCAACACCAGCTCCAGGGGCCCAAGACTAGAGCGCCCGAACCATTGCTCCAGGGGCCCAACCCCTGGGGGCCCCAACACCAGCTCCAGGGGCCCAACCCCTGAGTGCCCAAACCATAGCTCCAGGGGCCTAACCCCCGCGGGTCCCAATCCCAGCTCCAGGGGCCCAACCCCTGGGGCCCTCGAAACCAGCTCCAGGGGCCCAACCCCTGATGCCCCAACACCAGCTCCAGAACCCCAACCCCTGGGGGCCCCAAAACCAGCTCCAGGGGCCCAAAACCAGAGCGCTCGAACCATTGCTCCAGGGGCCCAACCCCTGGGGGCCCCAACACCAGCTCCAGGGGCCCAACCCCTGAGCGCCCAAACCATAGCTCCAGGGGCCTAACCCCCGGGGGTCCCAATCCCAGCTCCAGGGGCCCAACCCCTGGGGCCCTCGACACCAGCTCCAGGGGCCCAACCCCTGGGGCCCCAACACCAGCTCCAGGGGCCTAACCCCTGGGGGCCCTAACACCAGCTCCAGGGGCCCAACCCCTGAGCGCCCGAACCATAGCTTCAGGGGCCTAACCCCTGGAGCCCCAACACCAGCTACAGGGGCCCAACCCCTGGGGGCCCCAACACCCGCTCCAGGGGCCCAACTCCTGAGCGCCCGAACCATAGCTCCAGTGGCCTAACCCCTGTGGGCCCCAACACCAGCTCCAAGGACCCAACCCCTGAGCGCCCGAACCATAGCTCCAGGGGCCTAACCCCTGGGGCCCCAACACCAGCACCAGGGGCCCAACCCCTGAGGGCCCGAACCATAGCTCCAGGGTCCTAACCCGTAGGGTCCCCAACCCTAGCTCCAGGGGCCCAACTCCTGGGGGCCCCAACACCAGCTCCAGGGTCCCAACCCCTGAGCGCCCGAACCATAGCTCCGGGGCCAAACCCCCAGTGCCCGAACACGAGCTCCAGGGGACCAACCCCTGAGCGCCTGAACCATAGCGCCAGGGGCGTCACCCCCGGTGCCCCAACCCCAACTCCAGGGGCCCAACCCCTGGGGGCCCAAACACCAGCTCGAGGGGCCCAACCTCAGAGCGCTCGAACCGTAGTTCCAGGGGCCGAACCCCTTGGGGCCCCAACACCAGCTCCAAGGGCCCAACCCCTGAGCGCCCGAACCATAGCTCCAGGGGCCTAACCCCTGGGGCCACAACACCAGCTCCAGGGGCCCAACCCCTGGGTCCCCAACACCAGATCCAGGGGCCCAACCCCTGAGTGCCCGAACTATAGCTCCAGGGGCCTAACTCATAGGAGCCCCAACCCCAGCTCCAGGGTCCCAACCCCTGGGGGCCCCATCACCAGCTCCAGGGGCCCAACCCGTGAGCGCCCGAACCATAGCTCCAGGGGCCTAACCCCAGCGGGCCCCAACCCCAGCTCCAGGGGTCCAAACCCTGGGGCCCTCGACCCCAGCTCAAGGGGCCCAACCCCTGAGCGCCCGAACCATAGATCCAGGGGCCCAAGCCCTAAATACCGGAACCATAGCTCCAGGGGCCTAACTCCTGGGGCCCCAACACCAGCACCAGGGGCCCAACCCCTGGGACCCCAACACCAGCTCCAGGGTCCCAACCCCTGAGTGCCCGAACCATAGGTCCAGGGGCCTAACTCATAGGAGCCCCAACCCCAGCTCCAGGGTCCCAAACCCTGGGGGCCTCATCACCAGCTCCAGGGACCCAACCCGTGAGCGCCCGAACCATAGCTCCAGGGGCCTAACCCCAGCGGGCCCCAAACCCAGCTCCAGGGGTCCAAACCCTGGGGCCCTCGACCCCAGCTCAAGGGGCCCAACCCCTGAGCGCCCGAGCCATAGATCCAGGGGCCCAACCCCTGAACACCCGAACCATAGCTCCAGGGGCCTAACTCCTGGGGCCCCAACACCAGCACCAGGGGCCCAACCCCTGAGAGCCCCCAACACCAGCTCCAGGAGCCCAACCCCTGAGCGCCCGAACCATAGCTGCAGCGCCTGACCCCTAGGGGCCCCAACCCCAGTTCCAGGGGCCCAACCCCTGGGGGACCCAACACCAGCTCCAGGGGCCCAACCCCTGAGCGCCCGAACCATAGCTACAGGGGCCTAACCCCCGGGGGTCCCAACCCCAGTTCCAGGGGCCCAACCCCTGGGGCCCTCGACCCCAGCTCCAGGGGCTCAACCCCTGGACGCCCGAACCATACCTCCAGGGGCCCAACCCGTGAGCGCCCGAACCATAGCTCCAGGGTCCTAACCCCTGGGGCCCCAACACCAGCTCCAGGGGCCCAACCCCTGAGGGCCCCAACAACAGCTCAAGGGGCCCAACCCCTGAGCTCCCGAACCATAGCTGCAGGGGCCAAACCCCTGGGGTCCCCAACCCCAGCTCCAGGGGCCCAACCCCTGTTGGCCCCAACACCAGCTCCAGGGGCACAACCCCTGAGCGCTCGAACCATGGCTCCAGGGGCCTAACCCCCGGGGTCCCCAACCCCAGCTACAGGGGCCCAACCCCTGGGGGCCCCAATACCAGCTACAGGGGCCCAACTCCTGAGCGCCCGAACCATAGCTCCAGGGGCCCAAAACCAGAGCGCCCGAACCATAGCTCCAGGGGTCTGACCCCCGGGGACCCCAACCCCAGCTCCAGGGGCCCAACCCCTGGGGGACCCAACACCAGCTCTAAGAGCCCAGCCCCTGGGGGCCCAAACACCAGCTTCAGGGGCCCTACCCCAGAGTGCCCGAACGATGACTCCAGGGGCCTAACCCCTGGAGCCCCAACACCACCTCCAGGGGCCCAACCCCTGTGGGCCCCAACACCAGCTCCAAGGGCCCAACCCCTGAGCGCCCAAACCATAGCTCCGGGGCCAAAACCCTGGGGGCCCCAACAGCAGCTCCAGGGGCCCAACCCATGAGCCCCCGAACCATAGGTCCCGGGGCCTAACCCCCGGGGACCCCAGCCCCACTTCCAGAGGCCCAACCCCTGGGGCCCCAACACCAGCTCCAGAAGCCCAACCCCTGGAGGCCCCAACAACAGCTCCAGGGGCCCAAAACCAGAGCGCCCGAACCATTGCTCCAGGGGCCAAACCCCTGGGGGCCCCAACCCCAGCTCCAGGGGCCAAATCCCTGGGGGCCCCAACACCAGCTCCAGGGGCACAACCCCTGAGCGCCCGAACCATTGCTCCAGGGGCCAAACCCCTGGAGCCCCAACCCCAGCTCCAGGGGCCCAACCCCTGGGGGCCCGAACACCAGCTCCAGGGGCCCAACCCCAGAGGGCCCGAACCATAGCTCCAAGGGCCTAACCCCTGGAGCCCGAACACCAGCTCCAGGGGCACAACCCCTGGGGGCCCCAACACCAGCTCCAGGGGCTCAACTCCTGAGCGCCCGAACCATAGCTCCAGGGCCTGACCCCTGGGGGTCCCAACAGCAGCTCCAGGGGCCCAACCCCTGAGCCCTCGAACCATAGCTCCAGAGGCCAAACCCCCGGGGACCCCATCCCCAGCTCCAGGGGCCCAACCCCGGGGCCCCAACACCAGCTCCAGAAGCCCAACCCCTGGGGGCCCCAACACCAGCTCCAGAGGCCCAAAACCAGAGCACCCGAACCATTGCTCCAGGGGCCCAACCCCTGGGGGCCCCAACACCAGCTCCAGGGGCCCAACCCCTGAGCGCCAGAACCATACCTCCAGGGGCCTAACCCCCGGGGGTCCCAACCCAAGCTCCAGGGGCCCAACCCCTGGGGCCCTCGACCACAGCTCCAGGGGCCCAACCAGTGATCACCCGAACCATAGCTCCACGGGCCCAATCTCTGAGAGCCCGAACCATAGCTCCAGGAGCAAAACCGCTGAGGCCCCAACACCAGCTCCGGGGGCCCAACCCCTGGGGGCCCCAACACCAGCTCCAGGGCCCCAACCCCTGGGGTCCCCAACTCCAGCTCCAGAGGCCGAACCCCAGAGCGCCCGAACCATAACTCCAGGGGCCCTACCCCTCGGGGCCCCAACACCAGCTCCAGGGACCCAACCCCTCAGCGTCCGTACCATCGCTCCAGGGGCCTAATCCCTGAGTCCGCAACACCATCTCCAGGGGACCAACCCCTGGGACCCCAACACCAGCTCCAGAGGCCCAACGCCCGAGTGCCCGAACCATAGCTCCAGGGGCCTAACCCCTGGGGCCCCAACACGAGCTCCAGGGGCCCAAACCCTGGGGGCCCCAACACCAGCTTCAGAGGCCGAACCCCTGAGCGCCCGAACCATAGCTCCAGGGGCCTAAGGCCCGGCGACCTCAACCCCAGCTCCAGGGGCCCAACCCCTGGGGGCCCCAACACCAGCTCCAAGAGCCCAACCCCTGGGGACCGCAACACCAGCTCCAGGGGCCCAACCCCAGAGCGCCCGAACCATATCTCCAGGGGTCCAACCCCTGGGGGCCCCAACACCAGCTCCAGGGGCCCAACCCCTGAGCACCCGAACCATAGCTTCAGGGGCCTAACCCCTGTAGCCCCAACACCAGCTCCAGGGCCCAACCCCTGTGGGCCCCAACACCAGCTACAGGGGCCCAACCGCTGAGCGCCCGAACCATAGCTCCGGGGCCTAACCGCTGGGGGCCCCAACAGCAGCTCCAGGGGCCCAACCCCTGAGCGCCCGAACCATAGCTCCGGGGCCTAACCCCTAGGGCCCCAACACGAGCTCCAGGGGCCCAACCCCTGAGCGCCCGAACCATAGCTCCACGGGCATAACCCCTGGGGCCCCAACCCCAACTCCAGGGGCCCAACCACTGGGGGCCCCAACAGCAGCTCCAGGGGCCCAACGCAAGAGCGCCCGAACCATACGTCCAGGGGCCTAACCCCCGGGGACCCCAACCCCAGCCCCAGAGGCCCAACCCCTGGGGGCCCCAACAAAAGCTCCAGGAGCCCAACCCCTGGGGGCCCCAACAGCAGCTCCAGGGGCCCAACGCAAGAGCGCCCGAACCATACGTCCAGGGGCCTAACCCCCGGGGACCCCAACCCAAGCTCCAGAGGCCCAACCCCTGGGGGCCCCAACAAAAGCTCCAGGAGCCCAACCCCTGAGGGCCCAAACACCAGCTCCAGGGGCCCAACCGCAGAGCGCCCGAACCATAGCTCCAGGGGCCCAACCCCTGGGGGCCCCAACCCCAGCTCCAGGGGCCCAACCCCTGGGGGCCCCAACACCTGCTTCAGGAGCCCAACCCCTGAGCGCCCGTACCATAGCTCCAGGGGCCTAACCCCCAGGGGCCCCAACCCCAGCTCCAAGGGCCCAACCCCTGGGGGCCCCAACACCTGCTTCAGGGGTCCAACCCCTGAGCGCCCGAACCATAGCTCCAGGGGCCTAACCCCTGGGTGCCCCAACACCAGCTCCAATGGCCCAACCCCTGAGCGCCCGAACCATATCTCCAGGGGCCTAACCCCCGGGGGCCCCAACCCCAGCTCCACGGGCCCAACCTCTGGGAGCCCCAACACCAGATCCAGTGGTCCAAAGCATGAGCGCCCTAACCACAGCTCCAGGGGCCCAACCCCTGAGCGCCCGAACCATAGCTCCAGGGCGTAAACCCTGGGGCCCCAACACCAGCTCCAGGAGCCCAATCCCTGAGCCCTAGAACCATATCTCCAGGGGCCTAACCCTTGGGGGCCCCAACCACATCTCCAGGGGCCCAACCCCTGGGGGCCCCAACACAAGCTCCAGGGGTCCAAACCCTGAGCGCCCGAACCACAGCTCCAGGGGCCCAACCCCTGAGCGCCCGAACCACAGCTCCGGGGCCTAAACCCTGGGGCTCCAACACCAGCTCCAGGGGCCCAATCCCTGAGCGTCCGAACCATAGCTCCAGGGGCCTAACCCCCGGGGCTCCAACCCGAGCCCCAGCGGCCGAACCCCTGGGGGCCCCAACACCAGCTCCAGGGGCCCAACCCCAGAGCGCCCGAACCATAGCTCCAGGGGCTCAACCCCTGGGGGCCGCAAGACCAGCTCCATGGCCCCAACCCCTGAGCGCCCGAACCATAGATCCAGGGGCCCAACCCCTGAGCACCTGAACCATAGCTCAAATGGCATAACCCCTGGGTCCCCAACACCAGCTCCAGGGGCCGAACCCCTGGGGGCCCAACACCAGCTCCAGGGGCCCAAGCCCTGAGCGCCCGAACCATAGCTCCAGGGGCCTAACCCCCGGGGCCCCAAACACAGCTCCAGGGGCCCAACCCCTGGGGCCCTTGACCCAAACTCCTGAAGCCCAAACCCTGAGGCCCCGAACCATAGCTCCAGGGACCCAACCCCTGAGCGCCCGAACCATAGCTCCAGGGGCCTAACCCCCGGGGCCCCAACCCCAGCTCCAGGGGCCGAACCCCTGGGGCCCTCGACCCCAGCTCCAGAGGCTGAACCCCTCAGCGCCCGAACCATAGCTCCAGGGGCCTAACCCCCGGGGCCCCAACCCCAGCTCCAGGGGCCCAAACCCTGGGGGACCCAACACCAGCACCAAGGGCTCAACCCCTGAGTGCCCGAACCATAGCTCCAGGGGAATAACCCCTGGGGCCCCAACACCAGCTCCAGGGGCCCAGCCCCTGGGGCCCCAACACCACCTCCAGAGGCCCAACCCCTGGGGGAACCAACACCAGCTCCAGGGGTCCAACCTCTGAGCGCCCGAACCATAGCTCCAGGGGCCTAACCCCCGGGGGCCCCAACACCAGCTCCAGGGGCCCAACCCCTGAGGTCCTGAGCAATACCTCCAGGGGCCTAACCCCTTGGGGGCTCCAACACCACCTTCAGGGGCCCAACCCTGAGCGCTCGAACCATAGCTACAGGGGCCTAACCCCTGGTGGCCCCCACCCCAGCTCCAAGGGCCCAAAACCTGAGCGCTCAAACCATAGCTCCAGGGGACTAACCCCTGGGGGCCCCAACCCCAGCTCCAGGGGCCCAACCCCTGAGCGCCCGAACCATAGCTCCAGGGGCCAAACCCCTGAGCGCCCGAACCATAGCTCCAGGGGCCTAACCTCTGGGGCCCCAACAGATGCTCCAGGGGCCCAACCCCTGGGAGCCGCAACACCAGTTCCAGGGGCCCAACCCCTGAGTGCCCGAACCATAGCTCCAGGAGCCTAAACCCTAGGGGCCCCAACACCAGCTACAGTGGTCCAACCCCTGAGCGCCTGAACCATGGTTTCAGGGGCCTAACCCCCGGGGGTCCGAAACCGAGCTCCACGGGCCCAACCCCTGGGGCTCTCGACCCCAACTCCGGGGGCCCAACCCCTAACCGCCCGAACCATAGCTCCAGGGGCCCAACCCCTGAGCGCCCGAACCATAGCTCCAGGGGCCCAACCCCTGGGGGCCCCAACACCAAATCCAGGAGCCTAACCCCTGGGGGCCCCAACACCAGCTCCAGGGGCCCAACCCCTGACTGCCCGAACCATAGCTCCAGGGACCTAACCCCTGGGGCCCCAACACCAGCTCCAGGGGCCCAACAACTGGGGGCCCCAACGCCAGCTCCAGGGGCCCAACCCTTGAGCGCCCGAACAATAGCTCCAGGGGTCTAAGCCCATGGCGCCCCCACCCCAGCTCCAAGGACCCAACCCCTGAGCGCCCGAACCATAGCTCCAGAGGCCTAACTCCTGGGGACCCAACACCAGCTCCACGGGCCCAACCCCTGGGGGCCCCAACACGAGTTCCAGGGGCCCAACCTTTGAGCACCCGAACCATAGCTTCCAGGGGCCTAACCCGTAGGGTCCCCAACCCCAGCTCCAGGGGCGCAACTCCTGGGTTCCCCAACACTAGCTCCAGGGGCCCAACCCCTGAGCGCTCGAACCATAGCTCCAGGGGCCTAAACCCCGGGGGCCCCAACCCCAACTCCAGGGGTCCAATCCCTGGGGCCCTCGACCCCAGCTCCAGGGGCTCAAAACCTGAGCGCCCGAACCATAGCTCCGGGGCCTAACCCCTGGGGCCCCAACACCAGCTGCAGGGGCCCAACCCCTTAGAGCCCGAACCATAGCTCCAGGGGCCTAACCCGTGGGGCCCCAACACCAGCTGCAGGGGCCCAACCCCTTAGAGCCCGAACCATAGCTCCAGGGGCCTAACCCGTGGGGCCCCAACACCAGCTGCAGGGGCCCAACCCCTGAGCGCTCGAACCATAGCTCCAGGGGCCTAAACCCCGGGGGCCCCAACCCCAACTCCAGGGGTCCAATCCCTGGGGCCCTCAACCCCAGCTCCAGGGGCTCAAAACCTGAGCGCCCGAACCATAGCTCCGGGGCCTAACCCCTGGGGCCCCAACACCAGCTGCAGGGGCCCAACCCCTTAGAGCCCGAACCATAGCTCCAGGGGCCTAACCCGTGGGGCCCCAACACCAGCTGCAGGGGCCCAACCCCTGAGTGCCCGAACCATAGCTCCAGGGGTCTAATCCCTGGGGGCCCCAACACCAGCTCCAGGGGCCCAACACCTGAGCGCCCGAACCATAGCTCCAGAGGCCCAACCCTCGAGCGCCTGAACCATAGCTCCAGGGGCCTAACCCCTGGGGCCCCAACCCCAGCTCCAAGAGCCCAAACACTGAGCGCCTGAACCATAGCTCCAGGGGTCTAAC